>NC_061862.1:11991851-12164591 GCF_907164915.1 Impatiens glandulifera | reverse complement strand
TTTATTAGTACTTTTATTTATTTATTTATTTATTATGCTTATTTAGTAAATTTGTATTTACTAAATAAATATTTAGTAAATTTGTATTTACTAAATAAATTAAAAATCAAACAATTAGAGACAGCATTTTAAATAATAGAAAACACTAATTTTTATTTATTAAAATTTATTATTTTTTGAGTATATACAAATTTTTATTTAAAATCCAATTATTTTTGTTTTATTTATACATCATTTTTTAAATAAAATTATGAGCACGCTATTTATTTATTATTTATTATATTTATTTTATTTAGTTTTGTGTTATTGTATGAGAACAATATTATGCAAAAGGTTACAAAAAGTTAAGTTCAATTAATACAACAATAAATTTGTGTAGCAATTTTATCTCGGAAATATTCATCGTATCGGGTTCAATATATCTTTCATGTTCCTCAATATTTATGTAATCTTCGATACTAGGCCAAATTCCTTTTTCATTTCCTTAAAAATTATGGGATTATTTATATCATATTTCTCAAGATAAATTATGCAATCCTGCCACATTAATATCATTCACTTGCTTTCAATTGAAAACCCGAATAAAATATTATATTTCATTATTTTTCCAAATTTCAAGTGTCATCTCAATCACAATGAAGTGAATAACACCTTATTGGATGCGAAAAACTATATACTGGATTGTTTCGAACATTGTCAAGGGCTGATGGATCATTCATCATCAACTTGACATTTTTAGTTGTATAATTAGTTTCACCTATGTCAATTTAGTGACTCAGTTACCTTAGGGGTTACTTGTACATGAGTGTCATCAATAACACCAATACAATTCTATTAAATACAAGACGTAATAATAATATAATAATAATAATAAGATCAGCGTGAAATAGTCTAAAACTTTCATGGTCATGGTACAATATTCGGCTTCGGATACTACTCCCTTGCAATTTCTTACCCCAAATTCTGGGGTTCCACGGGGAATATTTACGCGATAATAGAGTGAATGCATTAATAATCTACGATGATCTTAGTAAACAGGTGTGGCATATCGACAAATGTCATTATTGTTACGTCGACCACCAAGTACTATATTTCTTTGTTTTCCAGGATATCAAAGAGACTCTTAGTTTGACACAACGACTATCTGCACAAATTGGCCAGTCGAAATTTGAAAAACACTCAAATCAACCATTAGATAAACAAAGTAAAATAGCCCAAATGAGAGAGTGCACTTACACCCACAACAAGACAGGATAATTTAGTGTAATCGTCAACAATTTCTTCAAATTGAAAAATCTTTTTATGTTCCAAGCACAAATGTTATTATATTTTTTTGTCTTTTTAAATATTAATGGTTATTCATATCATTAATAAGCTTTCCTCACATATTTAAATTGGGATAGTCCTTTTACATATTATACAAACAAAATCTTGACTATTCTAAATTAGAATATCCGGTTGCCTTTATTATACTAAGAATAACATCCCTCATCAAACTAAATTTGTAAAGAGAGAAAATCAAGGTATTTTTATTGGTTACTCTTCTAGTCAATGGGTTTTAGGGTTTTTTTACTTCAACTGAAAATTATTATTGTCTCAAGAGACATTATTTGTATGGAATACTATTCTTGATTCATTTTCTTATTTTTTTATGAATTACAAACTCTTCATTCAGAAACACGAAATTTTGAATTTTTGAATGAATAAAGGAAAATTCCTACTTGGTTAGATGATTTTGTGTCCAATATCACTAGAAACCATATATTATCTTATGCACCTCAAATATTTCTATATGCATCCAATTAAAAAAGTAACAATTATCTGGAATTCTTGGAAATTATATATATTTCAAACAACCAATAAATAAATAAATAATCATCTCAAATTACAAAAATGACAAAATGTTATAAATGATGAATGGACTATTTTACAAAATAATAACAAATGAGATCTGGTTTCATTTGGCATGATATTTTATTGTCTATAAAAAGTATTTCCTGTTATAAAGAAAGATTTGAAGGAAATTAAGATAGAAGGAAATAAGGAAAATGATGGCCTTGACTTTAGTTGACTTTAGTTGACTTTAGTGAGGGTTGTGCTTTGAGTTAGGGCAAATAATATCACAAATTATGTATGGCAATTTTTTTTCTTAATCTGGAATAAACTACATTATTTGATGTTAATGATAATTGTTAAAGGGACTAAGAATGTATGAGGAAATTTGTGACAATACATTATTGATAGGTATTGATAAAAGAAAATATGTTTAGCGTTGATGCATGGTTTTAGAAGAGGGGAAGTAATGGGGAAATGATAGATAGGGTTAGTATCCAGTCGCCAACGTAGGCATAAGACAGAAAAAAGGTTAAAAAAAATTTGGAACATTTCTCGATTTGTGCGTGTCATCCTTGCGCAGGGGGCATGCTAATCTTCTCTGTATCGTTCCAATTTTATCGGATGTCCCCAAAGGGAAATAAGCTTTTCCCGCTCTCCTTGTTAAAAATACTTCATTCTTGAGTTAGAGGATCGATATGGGATAAATTTTAGAAAATGAATGCACATCTGCTATTTCTTGTGAAAGACTACTAGAGCATTTTTCGATGAACGCATGTTTCAATATAAAGAATGAGGTTCCTTGAAAGAATGCCCTCGATTTATGGGGTTTTCTTTTGAGGGAATATTGATTTTATGAGAGAAAAAGAATGGGGAGCTACCCCTTATGTCATGTTGATAAAGTGTTCAAGGGCGGAGCTAGAATTTAAAATATAGTCGGGCTATGTTATTTCTATAAAACGTACCCGGCTAGAATGATAATAATAGCTAGAATGATAATAATATGAAGTAAATAAACAAAACATACGTAGTTTACGGTCACTAGATCTCTTCATCGACCGACGAACTCAATAGCGACGGCATTTCTCCACGTCGTTATTTCCATTCGCATGCAAACTGTTTTGAGTTACCCGAGTTGTACATAGACCCGCCCTTGAAGGTATCGATGCCTCTATTAATTATAAGTAACATTTGTCATAATGAATATAACATACGTTTATTAATTATCAAATACGAGTCATATACCTTATTTGAAAGTACGAGTTATAACTACCCTCGTAGTAATAACTTCAATCCAAATTAAAACGAATTTTGTGAAAATCAAATATTTAAAATAAAATTCTTTTTATTGAAGCTAAACTAATAATTCATTGTAATAGTTTGTTATTAACATTGATATATATAAGTTTGATAAAATAATATACATAAAAAAAGTATCAAGTTCTTAAAAATATTATTAAATAGAAGAAGAAAAACCATAAGGCTCAATAATAACAAAAAAAAAAAAGTGTGTTGTCCCACATTGTTAGATGAAGTGAAAATAGGGATCCGATATTATTATAAGTGGGGAGTTGGTGATTACAGGAAACTATGAAGCCAAGCATTGAACACAAAGCGAACTATTCTTTCGCCTTTTACTAAAGAATACCGTGTGTTCTTTGCCACTTTGCAATACATGGCATACGCCTATTTTTGTTGGGTCCTCTAAACGGAGCCACCCTACAATTGAGTTTAAACTTTGAATTTGTCTTATCTATGAAAATTTAATTCAAAATTATATTCTTTTAGAGAACTGCGCAGATTAATTTTTTACATCATAGTTAATTCTCTTCAAAAATCATTTAGTTAGAGGAGTGAATAAAATGTCTTTTTGTTCGTGTAAACAATTACATATTTTTCATAGAAATGTTTTATTTTTCGACATATGTCAAAATATAGATGAATGATAAAGTTTAATCTATCGATCAAAACTTTCTTTGAAGATTTAAATACGTAGATTGCACTTTCAAGTGAAAATATTATCTTGTAGACGTAAAGTATTTCATTTAATAATATCAATATATTATTTGATAACAACATTATATTTCGTGTAGTGCAATTCACATCCTTAGTATTTAATCATTTTTATCGTAATTTTCAATGTATTCATTTTATTATCTCAATTAAATTTAAAAGGTTTTAATCTCTTAAAGAGGACGAGTTGAAAATAGACATTTGGTGATCTAGTTCATGTATTTTCATGATATGCATCCATAATTTATCTATGCCATTTAGCTATGTTGGTAATGTGACCATGGAAAGTTTAGTTACGATGATGCTAACTAAAGTCGCTATGATCCTTTATTAATATAGTTAATGGACCAGATTGTAAGGGATACCCTAAAGTTTATAATAATCATCCAAGCTAGCAATAAGATTACACTATTGTGGATTTGCATATTCGTCCCAGTGGGAGATTGTTGGATTATTTTATAATTAATTCAATAATTATTGGGCATTTAGTGCAATATTTATAGTGTTGGGCTATTATGTAATAAACCTAAACTAAAGTGATCAAATATGGTATTAAGGAGGTTTATGGGGGCACGTAGGTTATGGAGTAAATTTGTAGAGACAAAAAAATGGTTTTTTAAATATCTATGAGGGACTGATTTATAAAAACCGAAATCTAATAAAGATAGTTATGGTCCACAATCTATATAGTGCTACACTAGATCAAGCCCATTGAACTTAATACATGTCGATTGATATTAGTAGGGTTACAACATTTAGTAGGTAGGAGAAGGACATCTTTCTTGTCTCCCCATCGACTTAGAGGATTAATAGAGTGAGAAATCCCAAAGTGAAATTAAGGGTTGTGCTAGATTGGAAGATCCATCAACCGAAATTCAACCCAGAAACAATTAAGAATAATGTAAGCTAAATATATATATTCCATTTCTAGTAATTGAATTGATTTATCATCTCAAATCCTTTGTTTAATATTTAACGGCTATTTAAAATTTATATAAAGTATTATTAGATTTGGTTTATAAAATATTACATATGATGAATTAGTGGAGAGCACGCAACATCCCATGCATTAGTGGAGAGCACGATTTTTTCGTCAGAATTACTCAAATATTCTTTCTGTAACAATAGTAGAATATAGAATAAAGCCCTCCGTCAATGGTTGCTACGACCATCGACAGAGACAGTGAAAAACTCTCCAAGATTTTTAGTTTTGAAGCTCTAACACCATGTTAAATTTTTTAAGTGAAATATGTAAACTGGAAATTGTATTATTGAAGTTATTATCCAAACAATTACATCTCCTTGATTTATATAAGAGTTTTAAAACTAACTAATTAGTTTTAAACTAACTAATATGTATTAAAACTAATTAGTAGTTTTTATCTAACTAATTAATAATTTATTAAATTGTATAACTATTTTACATCTCCCCTCAAGGAGAAACATAGTAGAAATAATGTTTCACCTTGACAAAACAAGTGGATGAAAATCAAGTTACGATCATGCAGTTATTGTCTTCGGACAAACAATTAGTAAACTATATATTTTATTTACCAAAAACCCAGACAAATATATAATATTAATTAGAAACATCCCATTAATATTAGGGTTTAGGGGGGAAACTGAATGTTATATAAACTCGTGTCATAACCTTAATCTGTCAAAATATCATTATCTTTATAACCATCTTCTCAATAATATTATCTCTATCGGTTGGACGTAGCCAAATTTTATCTTTGTGAACCACGTTAAAATATTTGTCTTTCTTTATTGCCTACATTATCTAATGCTATTCTGTTAGCACAATAACATTATACTTTATGACGGTAGAGTTATGTTAACCACCTCAAATAAAAAATAAAAAATTCACAGAAAACAAAGTTAAATAAATGTGTTATTAATAAGTAAATAAGCACTTAAGTGGGTAGAACATTGCAGTACTAATATGATTTTATATTAAAAGAAAGGCTATAATAAACAATGTTAACAAAAGTTACACTAGTTAATTAAGATAAATTACTTAAAATATATTTGTCTTTTTATTTATTTATTTATTAAACTATGATTTTTATTTTTTAATGTAGGGAACTAACAAGTTCTATAGGGTCACGAACACGGTTTTTGTAGTAATAACTAATGACTATGGTCTCCGGATTAGTGGAGTTAGCTCATAGGTCATCTCCCCATCTTCCATTAGCTTAAGTCAAGTATTCCACTTTGATTTATATTCCAATCTCTTTACTTTAATCTACCAATAACAAATCAATCTTTTCCCATTTTCTTCTTCATCAGCTGATCACTCATTTGAAAAAGAAAAAAATGGGTGTTGTGAAGATCAACCAGGAATTCAAGACTCAAGTTACACCAGAGAGATTATTCAAGGCCTTGATCCTTGACTCTCACAACCTCAGTCCCAAGCCTAGCCTAGCCTCCATAAAGAGCATCGAATTCCTTGAAGGAGATGGTGAAGTCGGAAGCATCAAGCAGATACAAGTGAAAGTTAATTACCAATCAATGATTATAAGAAGATAACCAGAATCATTTTTCTTATTAATTGATATAATTTTTACAGACAGACCAATTAAATATGTGAAAATATAGGATAGATGCATTGGACAAGGAAAAACTCATGTGCAAATACACTTTAATTGAAGGGGATACCTTATGGACAAGCTCGAGTCCCCATCATTTACGAGGTGAAGTTTGAGCCACACGGTTACACAGGGAGTGTTTGTATGATCACGAGCAAGTACAACACCAAATAGTGCGTGAAGATCAGCGAAGATGATATCGAGCTTGGGAAGGATAGGGCGGTCGGATTGTGTGAAGTCGTTAAAGCTTATTTTTTTGGCACATCCTCAAACCTACACTTGAATGTTTTGTCCCCTTTTATTATTTGTATTTTATAATTTCATTTTCTTTATTTGAGTGTAGTTTAAATTAGAGTTATGTGATCATTATCTAGTTTGGTTAATATTGTTTTTTTAGGATATTTGAATTATTTGAGAAGTTTTGAAATTAATAAATGCAATAGATAAATAAGATCATGATAAAAGCATTTTATTTTATTATCCAAATTATAAAAGCATAAATAAGCAAGCAAGCAGATTCTGTTGCATTTTATTTTGCCTTGTTTCCACATGCTCACATAAGATTGTATAAATACGTCCCACATTGGAACTTCAAACTTGGGAAAGAATATGAAACTAATATAAAATGGATAGTCCAGGTCTGAAATAATCATACCTTTCTCGGCCTTTTGGCTAAGATCAAGTGTAGTATCTGTTCTTATCAGTTTAATATCTGATACGTGGGCCATCGGCTCACATGATATTAAATTAATTTTTTTAGGGGGAGTGGCCCATTACAGTAGCTTGCTATTGGGGCTGTTCAAGCGTCGCCTAAGCGTTGCACTTCTGCTTGGGCCTGGCGCATCCCACCAATGTGTAGTCCAAATTTTGATATCCTGTTTAGGACATGTATACTATTTAGTATTATTGCTTTATTTGTCTAGTGTTACTGTACATCTAACCTAACAACTGAATAATGAAGAATTATTCTATAAATAACTTATGGACAATACAATAAACCAATGAATTAAAACACAACTTTCTACTTAAACCAAACTGTAATGTGTGAATGTATTATGGATAAATGTAAGTGGAGACAAACATTTGTGATTTCTAGTTACTACGGTCTTCTTATCAAGTTTATTTTATATATTTTCAATTTCAAATGTTTAGAAGATTATTAGATATTGAGTTATGTTGATTATTTGAAATTGGATAAAAGAAGTATATATAGGTAAAAGAATAAAATATAACCAAAAGGCAATAACAACACAAATTATAACACAAGGAGAGGGTGGTCCTAGGAAACTATGTTTTTTTTAACACAAAAAATGGAAACCCTCATTTATCATCTTATATAGATGATGTATGGCAGACCCTGGTAAGCCAATGGAAAAAAAAAGAAGAAGAAGGCAATAACAATACAACTTATAACATAAGGAGATGGTGGTCCTAGGAAAGTATATCACAATTTAACACAAAAAATGGAAAACTCATTAGCCTCATTTAACATCTTATATAGATGATGTATGGAAGACCCTCCTAGTAAGCCAATAGAAACAAGAAGGAAATAACAATACAACTTATTGGAATTTGGATGCACCACGGTTATCCTTAGTGAAAATGAAAGGATGGAATTAATTGAGTAATCAGAAGAGACTGGTCTCCTCTTTGAGTTAGTTAGCAAACTTAGCTGAACATATTTTTGGAATGAATTGGTAAAGGTAAGTCTTTTCATATAGTTTAATATTTGTATCCAACATATATACTTGGGCTTAATTCTTATGTAGGAACAGGTTGGGAAATGTCCCTTGGCTTCTTCTATATATGCAAACTACGTACACCTGATCTTAATTTGAATAATATGTCAAAACATGAAGCAGAACCCAATGGCTTAATCTGGTATGTATTGCAAATCCTACCGTTGTATCTTCATCATCTTAAAACATAAACCAAACTGTCTGTCATGTGTGGATGGATTAATTAATGTAAATTAGAGACAATTATTTGGCTTATTTTTACATTTTTCAAGTTTAAAAAATAAAAGATATGGGAAGAACTCTGAAAGCCCATTTTATCATCTTAAGAAGATGGTGTATGGCAGACCCTAGTAAGCCAGAAGAAGGCAATTTCATCATTGTCACCCATATATATAAATGCACCAGCCGGGAATTGAACCCGGGTCTGTACCGTGGCAGGGTACTATTCTACCACTAGACCACTGGTGCTTGTTGTGAAGAGCAATATATTTATTAATATTCTTTAAGTTTCTATTTACTAATCCGATCAATTTTCTCCCTCGTCTTTCAATCATCGTCCACTTCTTATTTCCTAAAATATTGGTTGTATTTCATTTTCACCGTCCTCCTCGAGAGAAGACTAAACTCTCCATTTAATTAGTCCTCAAATTCTCGAAGACTAATTAAAGAGAAAGGGAACCCCATGAACTCAGCCAATCCCTCTTCGCCCAAACTTTCATATCACTTTTCACATTCTCATATTTCAAAAACAATACTCTATCCGGTTGTTCCAAACTTGCTTTCTAGTAACCCCCAACATGATCCCAGTACAGCCCGTTCTTGGAAATCCCCTACCAAAAGAGCTCAACCGCTCTCTCCAATGGAAATATCGTCGATTCTTAAGGTTACCTATGAAATGCCACATAAAAACACTCACATATTTTGTGTCACAGCTAGCATAGAATGACCTGGGGTTTTCTATAGAGATGATGAAATCTAATTACATGAATGAATGATAGACAAAAATGTTACTCTATATAGGTGTTATATATTTATCTCTTTTAGATATATAATGAAAATACATTTGTCAATAAATGTTTAACTTATTTTACAAATAACTTATTACATTTGATTTATTCACCCAATTCTATCATTCCCTACTCAAGATAAACATCTTTAAGATGCATCTTGTCTCCAAAACAAAAGGTCCAGTTTTAGAAATACTAAAGCTGAAAGTTGAAGCTAGTGTAGTTCAGATTTGAAGAGACAAAAAGAAGACTCATTATTATGCGCATTAATAGAGGAGGGCCTACTTGGTTCTTGATTTCAATAACAATACCTTCTTTGATTTGTTTTTAAAGAGAAAAATATTAATTAATTTGAGAAAAGATGCGACATATGTGCCAACATTATCACATGCAAATGTGCAACCGTTGCAAACGAATGTGCAAGCCACATTGTGATTTCTTTTGTAGAAATCGTGTGACATGATGAATATTTATTTGATTAAATATTAATTCATTTTGGCATGATAATGAATATTTATTTGATTATATATTCTAATTTATTTTATATAAATAACATGTTGGAATAAATACTTTAATTTTTCATGTAGAGGTTATGTAAAGAATGATTTATATAAATAAATGTTCTTATCACTTATATATAAATTATTTATGAATGATTTATTCATTTCAATATTCACAATAATAAGTATAACAAGGGAAATTTGTTAAAGAATTGTGTGATTAGAAAATCATTAATTTATTTCATACATATGTTTGTGATTTAAAAAGATACCAACACCAATGTGGGGCAA
This sequence comes from Impatiens glandulifera, assembly GCF_907164915.1. Taxonomy (NCBI): domain Eukaryota; kingdom Viridiplantae; phylum Streptophyta; class Magnoliopsida; order Ericales; family Balsaminaceae; genus Impatiens; species Impatiens glandulifera. Next base: position 12,154,617 of record NC_061862.1, on the reverse strand, counting down.
ATATTTTTTTATTAATAAAATACAAAAATTATTGTGCATATTATGATGCATAAAAAATAATAATATGTTGTTAGAGAAATATGTTCTCTACAAAAGACAAAGTTGCGCAACTTTACAAAAGGAAATAAAATAACAAGAAAGCATTTTGTTTATATTTTATGAGTCGATGCTCAAATTGATATTTCAAATTTCAAGATTTTGAAATAAAAAACGTGTCATTTCTTTGACATTACTTTCATAAATGTTTGAAAAACCAATGTCATCAAAATAATTTTATGAAATAGATGAAAAAGAAAGTTTATAAAGTATTTGTATGACTTATAACAAACTTTATAATAATGATATGAAAATTTGATCATACTTTGATTAAAAGTGAATGTGACAAATATATATATCATGAAGATAATGAAAATTATTTATTACGTGTCTTTTGTACGATATTTTTATCATTGTAAATTACGATAAAAATAATTAAATACACTAAGGATGTGAATTGCACTACACGAAATATCATGTTGTTATCAAATAACGTATTGTTATTATTAAATGAAAGACTTTATGTTTACAAGTGAATATTTTTACATTTAAAAGTGCAATCTATCTATGATCGATAGATTAAACGTTATAATCTATATTTTTGACATATTTCAAAAAATAAAATATTTTTATGAAAAATATGTAATTGTTTACACGAAGAATAATAGTTCAAAGACATTTTGTCTACCAGTTGGCCAAGTAAACAATATTTTCTTTAAATAAATATTTAAATGGTAAGCATGTTCAAATGACTATAGTTTTATTAGAAGATGTACAAGATTACCTCAAGTGTACTAAAGAAAATTTCTAATTATTATGATATTAATATGAAATTTGACAAGCTTAGAGTCAATGACAAGTCTAGACATACATGTCTTAGACATAATGTTATTAGACTATACTCTCTAATTGAGTTATCAAATTTGACTATATAAATCAAAGATAACATTGTGGATCCACTAACCAAATTATTGAATGAAAAGTTAGTTTGAATGTTTTTTAAGAGATGGGACTACTATAAGTTGGTACGAAGGAAAACATAACCTATGCACACTAGAGATCACAATTACTAGGTTTAATAGGACAACCTAATTGTACTAACTTGTAAGATTATTATTGGAGATTAATCATTAATAAATAATATATATTTTAACAAGGATAAACATTTCTCTTTTAATGATTCTTTGTGATCAAAGAGATCACCTATGTGAGGGAGAAATGGGGACGCTTCGAAGAAATTGTACGTTTCAATTCTAGTCTCTCTCACAAAACTACGTGTTCCATGGCCAAAAAAACACAACCATGAGAGCTTAACATGTATCAGGAAGAATTTTATGTGAAAGTGTGTAATGTTTACACAAATGGAATAATAGGTCAAGGACATCGAGTCTATTAATTGACAAATAAAGTTAAATACTTTCATAAGGGAATGTTCAAAGGTTACCCCTACCTATCATATGTAGGATTCAACTAATGAACCTTTCACCGGGTTAATTTTTCAAGTTCCATTAATGTGGGAGATTGTTGTAATTTTTAAATTAATTCTATAAATTCCATTAATGAATGGAAATTAAAATGTGGGTAATAAAATCAAATCAATGTCACATTAAAATTCAAACGTGAATTAAATGGTGAAATTTGATCCAAATGTATAATTTGAAGTAATTAATTTAAAATAATTGATTTAAATACCTGATGACCAATTAAAAAAATGTTATTAATTTCTAGTGTAACTTATATGAGTTTATTATTATCAATTGTTTTGATAATTTAATATTATTATTAACAATTGAAAAACCTCATGTAACGTGAGTAATGTAAAATAAATATCTTAATTAATTTTGGCAAGCATTTATTCATAATTATAAAGATATATTGAGACAAATGAAGAGACAATCAATGGCAGTCGTTGAATCAATTGATAATTCTAGTTAACAATTTATTATTTCAACAATATAAATAGGCATTCTATCCCTCACCATCTTATGTACAATACAACATCAATATATCATCTTATTATCTCCAAAATTCTTCTCAATATTTTGTGAGTGCTATTCGATATTTTCGCTCGATATTTTATGTTGAAATCTGGTGATAATTTATGCACATTGGTTAAGTTTGATACGTAGTGATTCTAGTGAATGGTTACTACTAGATTTATTGTACCCTGAGAGACATCCATATGTGATAAGCTCCAACACATATGGGAGACGATGAAACTTTTTAAGGGAAACATGTTTAACACATTCCTTAGATCAAACCCTCTAAATTAGTGATTTCTCATTTTGGATATGATAGTTCATTTTTGTTGTAACATCGTATTTATATATTTTCTGTTATTTAAAAGTAAGAATACTAACATGCACTTATACCCCTCCCAAAAAAAACCGGAGTGGTTGAGTGTAATAATCAATACATTTTTAAAATTGCAAGATATTTGATGTTCCAAGCACAAATGCCATTAAATATTTGTCCCTTTTCAAGATTAATGTTTACTTATTCATTAATAGACTTCTCTCACATACTTTAAATTGTGGTAGTCTTTTTTACGGATTATACAAACAAAAACTTTATTATTCTAATTTTAAAATATTTGGTTTCCTTTAATATATTAAGAATAACACATCTCATAAAATTAAATATTAAAATAAATCAACAAAATTGTTTTTATTGGTTTTTAGTCAAAAGGGTTTTAGTGTTTTTTATACTTCAACTATTATTATGGTCTCAAGAGACATAGAGGATTCATAGAGTGAAAACTCCCAAAATGAAGTTAAGGGTTGTGCTAGATTGGAATATCCATCAACCGAAATTTATCCCAAGAAGAATGGAAGCTAAAGGTATGTTCCGCTTCTAGTAATTGAATTGATCTATCATCTCAAATCCCTTGTTTATCATTAGATGACTATTTAAAGTTTATATAAAGTATTATTAGATTTGGTTTATAAAATATAGCCTATGATAGTTTAGTGAATAGCACGCAACATCTCATTCATTAGTGGAGAGCACGATTTTTTGGTCAAAATTACTCTCAAATCTTTTTTCTCTAACAATAATAGAATATAGAATAAAGCCCTCCGTCAATGTTTGCTACGACCATCGACAGAGGTAGTGAAAAACTCTCCAAGATTCTTAACTTTGAAGCTCTAATACCATGTTAAATTCTTTAAGTGAAATATGTAAACTGGAAATTGTAATATTAAAGTTATTATCCAAACAATTACATCTCCTTAATATAAGAGTTTTAAAACTAACTAATATGTATTAAAACTAATTAGTAGTTTTTATCTAACTAATTAATAATTTATTAAATTGTATAATTATTTTACATCTCCCCTCAAGGAGAAACATAGTAGAAACAATGTTTCACCTTGACAAAACAAGTGGATGAAAATAAAGTTACGATCATGCGGTCATTGCCTTCAGCAAACAAATTCAGTAAACTATATATTTTTTTTTACCAAAAACCCCGACAAAGATATAATATTAATTAGAACACATCCCATTAGATAGAAAGTCATATTATACAACGGACGACTATTAGATAGAAAAAACCAACCATTAGATAGAAACAACCAACCATTAGATAGAAAAACCAACCAACTAACTAATAAATGACTCTGAACCCTCACTAGATAGTAAGCCACATCCTAGAAAAATAGATTATTTATGATGATTAACCCCGACAAAAGGAGTAAAAGGTATATCATGTTGGTTGGTCAAATATGATGTGTAAGAGGTGATAACATCCGAGAAATACTCATAAGTAGTCATGCATCTTCCATCAGCCCAAAACACATTCCTTATCTGGGATTCCTCGTCCATATCATAAACATAAAAAAAAATACATTGCAGTTTAATTGATATAATTTCAGTTTAAAACATGACATTACAGCGCTTCGTTGAGAATATGACAATGAAGCGTTGATAACATGACATGCATTTTTCAAGTCTAATAAACCTAAAAGCTTACATAAACATTTTCAAAACGTTTTCAGAATTTTTTAAATCAAATGTCTATGTTTCTTAAAGTCTATGAAGAACAAATGACTAGATTTCGACATACATTTCTATGTTTCTATATTTTTCAAGGTTAAAGGAAGGGAGCTTGCGATGGTAAAAACAGAGATGTGAAAATGTAGCTTCATATTTTTTTCCCCAATAGGCATTACTATTAAAAAAATCTTTATATTAAATATAATTTATAATAAGTAATCTATAAAACATGTCATTTTAACTTTACTACAAATTAACAATAGTTTTAGTAGCCTTTGTAGTCCAATTGAAACATACCTTAAAGTAGTTTTAGATCTAAAGTGACCATCTCCACCACTAGTAGTTTTGTAAACTTCAAAATGTTTATTATGCAAAACTCTGGTCATATGAATTATTCTGTTATATAATAAATATTAAATAATGATTACTATTATTAGAGGCTTACGTCCTAAGAGTTTGTTAAATGTGTCATTATCATATGCTTTAATGGTTGGTTATATGGGTCGCCAGATTTCAGCTTTTAAAATTTAAACATGTAATGTTGTTATAAAGGGGAACAACATTATATTAGCAGAAGTACATATATTTTTTTTAAAGCTTGAGTTCTAGTATACACTCTTTAGTATGTATGATTTTACTTATTAGATTCATTGTATTTTGAATTTTTCCTATATTGCTAAAAGAAAACTTATTTAATTATACACATCTAGTTCTATTAAGAAATACATACAATATAAAGTTAGTGATGTCAATCATTTTCATGTAAAGTATTATTAGTTATAATTTAATTCAATTTTTTTGGTATCTTATATAAGACTCTTAATTAATATTTGAATTAGAGTGAAACTTATTTTTCATTGTACTTATATTAGAATAGATGCTAAATTAAAGAAAAAATATTAATATTCCAAAAAGTTGATTTGATAAGATTATAGTTGTGTTTACAAATATAGATTGTATAACTTATTTTAATCATATCCTAGACAAGCAAGGTCTTTGTATAACTCAATTTAATCATATTAATTATAACTCTTATATAAGATACTTGAAAAAATATTTGAATATTGGTTAAAAATTATTAGTTTTATAAAAAATTATTAGTTTTATAATTCACATTAATTTATTTTATGACAAAAGAGGTTAATAATTAATTATCTTGTTCCACATAAAGGTGAAAGAATGTTAAGAAGTCCAACATCGGTACAAAAACAAAGAACAAGGAGAGAAAGTTGTTATAAAAATAATTGTCAGCTAAGTTAAAAAGCATACCTTTCTCGGCCTTTTGGCTAAGATCAAGTGTAGTATCTGTTCTTATCAGTTTAATATCTGATACGTGGGCCATTGGCTCACATGATATTAAATTAATTTTTTAAGGGGGAGTGGCCCATTACAGTAGCTTGCTACTGGGGCTGTTTAAGCGTCGCCTAAGCGTTGCACTTCTGCTTGGGCCTGGCGCATCCCACCAATGTGTAGTCCAAATTTTGATATCTACATCTAGACTAACAACTGAATAATGAAGGGTTATTCTATAAATAATTTATGGACAACAAACCAATGAATTCAAAAACACTTCCTTACTTAGACCAAACTGTAATGTGTATGGATAGATGTAAGTGGAGACAAATATTTGTGATTTCTATTTACTATGGTCTTCTTATCAAAGTTTATTTAATATATTTTCAAGTTCAAATGTTTAGAAGATTATTAGATATTGAGTTATGTTGATTATTTGAAATTGGATAAAAGAAGTATATATATATATAGATAAAATAAATAAAATATAGCCAGAAGGCAATAACAACACAAATTATAACATAAGGAGAGGGTGGTCCAAGGAAACTATGTTTTTTTAACACAAAAAATGGAAAACTTAATAGCCTCATTTCTATAGATGATGTATGGAAGACCCTATGAAAGTATGTTTTTTTAACAAAATAAAAAAACAATGGAAGAACGATGATGTATGGCAGACCCAAGTAATCCAGTAGAAGTCAATTTCATCATAATTTTTCCACATTTGTACCAGCTGGGAATTGAAACCGGGTACTATCCAACCACTGGTGGTGGTGCTTGTTGTGAAGAGCAATATATTTAAATTATACATTTAACATTCTCTTCTTAGATTTTGTTTACATAAAAAAACTTTTAATGTACATGAGCCAATTTTGAATTATCTTATACTCTTTTTCTTGTTACTTAATTTGGTCCTATAATGTTAGACCACTATATAAATTTGTTTATTTATAAAACATAAATTTGTTATTTTCATTTATTTTTTATTAGGTTTCGTTTGGGTTGTTTTCTATTTTACTATACTTGTTAGTTTAAGAAAACAAATTATAATTAATTTTATTAGTACTTTTATTTATTTATTTATTTATTTATTATGCTTTATTTAGTAAATTTGTATTTACTAAATAAATATTTAGTAAATTTGTATTTACTAAATAAATTAAAAAATCAAACAATTAGAGACAGCATTTTAAATAATAGAAACACTTAATTTTTATTTATTAAAATTTATTATTTTTTGAGTTATATACAAATTTTTATTTAAAATCCAATTATTTTTGTTTTTATTTATACATCATTTTTTAAATAAAATTATGAGCACGCTATTTATTTATTTATTTATATATTTATTTTATTTAGTTTTGTTGTTATTGTATGAGAACAATATTATGCAAAAGGTTACAAAAAGTTAAGTTCAATTAATACAACAATAAATTTGTGTAGCAATTTTATCTCGGAAATATTCATCGTATCGGGTTCAATATATCTTTCATGTTCCTCAATATTTATGTAATCTTCGATACTAGGCCAAATTCCTTTTTCATTTCCTTAAAAATTAATGGGATTATTTTATATCATATTTCTCAAGATAAAATTATGCAATCCTGCCACATTAATATCATTCACTTGCTTTTCAATTGAAAACCCGAATAAAATATTATATTTCATTTATTTTTCCAAATTTCAAGTGTCATCTCAATCACAATGAAGTGAATAACACCTTATTGGATGCGAAAAACTATATACTGGATTGTTTCGAACATTGTCAAGGGCTGATGGATCATTCATCATTAACTTTGACATTTTTAGTTGTATAATTAGTTTCACTATGTCAATTTAGTAACTCAGTTACCTTAGGGTGTACTTGTACATGAGTGTCATCAATAACACCAATACAATTCTATTAAATACAAGACGTTAATAATAATATAATAATAATAATAATAAGATCAGCGTGAAATAGTCTAAAACTTTCATGGTCATGGTACAATATTCGGCTTCGAATACTACTCCCTTGCAATTTCTTACCCCAAATTCTGGGGTTCCACGGGGAATATTTACGCGATAATAGAGTGAATGCATTAATAATCTACGATGATCTTAGTAAACAGGTTGTGGCATATCGACAAATGTCATTATTGTTACGTCGACCACCAAGTACTATATTTCTTTGTTTTCCAGGATATCAAAGAGACTCTTAGTTTGACACAACGACTATCTGCACAAATTGGCCAGTCGTAATTTGAAAAACACTCAAATCAACCATTAGATAAACAAAGTAAAATAGCCCAAATGAGAGAGTGCACTTACACCCACAACAAGACAGGATAATTTAGTGTAATCGTCAACAATTTCTTCAAATTGAAAAATCTTTTTATGTTCCAAGCACAAATGTTATTATATTTTTTTGTCTTTTTAAATATTAATGGTTATTCATATCATTAATAAGCTTTCCTCACATATTTAAATTGGGATAGTCCTTTTACATATTATACAAACAAAATCTTGACTATTCTAAATTATAATATCCGGTTGCCTTTATTATATTAAGAATAACATCCCTCATCAAACTAAATTTGTAAAGAGAGAAAATCAAGGTATTTTTATTGGTTACTCTTCTAGTCAAAGGGTTTTAGGGTTTTTTTACTTCAACTGAAATTATTATTGTCTCAAGAGACATTATTTTGTATGGAAATAATGTTCTTGATTCATTTTCTTATTTTTTTATGAATTACAAACTCTTCATTCAGAAACACGAAATTTTGAATTTTTGAATGAATAAAGGAAAATTCCTACTTGGTTAGATGATTTTGTGTCCAATATCACTAGAAACCATATATTATCTTATGCACCTCAAATATTTCTATATGCATCCAATTAAAAAAGTAACAATTATCTGGAATTCTTGGAAATTATATATATTTCAAACAACCAATAAATAAATAAATAATCATCTCAAATTACAAAAATGACAAAATGTTATAAATGATGAATGGACTATTTTACAAAATAATAACAAATGAGATCTGGTTTCATTTGGCATGATATTTTATTGTCTATAAAAAGTATTTCCTGTTATAAAGAAAGATTTGAAGGAAATTAAGATAGAAGGAAATAAGGAAAATGATGGCCTTGACTTTAGTTGACTTTAGTTGACTTTAGTGAGGGTTGTGCTTTGAGTTAGGGCAAATAATATCACAAATTATGTATGGCAATTTTTTTCTTAATCTGGAATAAACTACATTATTTGATGTTAATGATAATTGTTAAAGGGACTAAGAATGTATGAGGAAATTTGTGACAATAAATTATTGATAGGTATTGATAAAAGAAAATATGTTTAGCGTTGATGCATGGTTTTAGAAGAGGCGAAGTAATGGGGAAATGATAGATAGGGTTAGTATCCAGTCGCCAACGTAGGCATAAGACAGAAAAAAGGGTAAAAAAAATTTGGACCATTTCTCGATTTGTGCGTGTCATCCTTGCGCAGGGGCCATGCTAATCTTCTCTGTATCGTTCCAATTTTATCGGATGTCCCCAAAGGGAAATAAGCTTTTCCCGCTCTCCTTGTTAAAAATACTTCATTCTTGAGTTAGAGGATCGATATGGGATAAATTTTAGAAAATGAATGCACATCTGCTATTTCTTGTGAAAGACTACTAGAGCATTTTTCGATGAACGCATGTTTCTATATAAAGAATGAGGTTCCTTGAAAGAATGCCCTCGATTTATGGGGTTTTCTTTTGAGGGAATATTGATTTTATGAGAGAAAAAGAATGGGGAGCTACCCCTTATGTCATGTTGATAAAGTGTTCAAGGGCGGAGCTAGAATTTAAAATATAGTCGGGCTATGTTATTTCTATAAAACGTACCCGGCTAGAATGATAATAATAGCTAGAATGATAATAATATGAAGTAAATAAACAAAACATACGTAGTTTACGGTCACTAGATCTCTTCATCGACCGACGAACTCAATAGCGACGGCATTTCTCCACGTCGTTATTTCCATTCGCATGCAAACTGTTTTGAGTTACCCGAGTTGTACATAGACCCGCCCTTGAAGGTGTCGATGCCTCTATTAATTATAAGTAACATTTGTCATAATGAATATAACATACGTTTATTAATTATCAAATACGAGTCATATACCTTATTTGAAAGTACGAGTTATAACTACCCTCGTAGTAATAACTTCAATCCAAATTAAAACGAATTTTGTGAAAATCAAATATTTAAAATAAAATTCTTTTTATTGAAGCTAAACTAATAATTCATTGTAATAGTTTGTTATTAACATTGATATATATAAGTTTGATAAAATAATATACATAAAAAAAGTATCAAGTTCTTAAAAATATTATTAAATAGAAGAAGAAGAAAAACCATAAAGCTCAATAATAACAAAAAAAAAAAAAAAAGTGTGTTGTCCCACATTGTTAGATGAAGTGAAAATAGGGATCTGATATTATTATAAGTGGGGAGTTGGTGATTACAGGAAACTATGAAGCCAAGCATTGAACACAAAGCAAACTATTCTTTCGCCTTTTACTAAAGAATACCGTGTGTTCTTTGCAATACATGGCATACGCCTATTTTTGTTGGGTCCTCTAAACGGAGCCACCCTACAATTGAGTTTAAACTTTGAATTTGTCTTATCTATGAAAATTTAATTCAAAATTATATTCTTTTTTTACATCATAGTTAATTCTCTTCAAAAATCATTTAGTTAGAGGAGTGAATAAAATGTCTTTTTGTTCGTGTAAACAATTACATATTTTTCATAGAAATGTTTTATTTTTCGACATATGTCAAAATATAGATGAATGATAAAGTTTAATCTATCGATCAAAACTTTCTTTGAAGATTTAAATACGTAGATTGCACTTTCAAGTGAAAATATTATCTTGTAGACGTAAAGTATTTCATTTAATAATATCAATATATTATTTGATAACAACATTATATTTCGTGTAGTGCAATTCACATCCTTAGTATTTAATCATTTTTATCGTAATTTTCAATGTATTCATTTTATTATCTCAATTAAATTTAAAAGGTTTTAATCTCTTAAAAAGGACGAGTTGAAAATAGACATTTGGTGATCTAGTTCATGTATTTTCATGATATGCATCCATAATTTATCTATGCCATTTAGCTATGTTGGTAATGTGACCATGGAAGGTTTAGTTACGATGATGCTAACTAAAGTCGCTATGATCCTTTATTAATATAGTTAATGGACCAGATTGTAAGGGATACCCTAAAGTTTATAATAATCATCCAAGCTAGCAATAAGATTACACTATTGTGGATTTGCATATTCGTCCCAGTGGGAGATTGTTGGATTATTTTATAATTAATTCAATAATTATAGGGCATTTAGTGCAATATTTATAGTGTTTGGCTATTATGTAATAAACCTAAACTAAAGTGATCAAATATGGTATTAAGGAGGTTTATGGGGGCACGTAGGTTATGGAGTAAATTTGTAGAGACAAAAAAATGGTTTTTTAAATATCTATGAGGGAATGATTTATAAAAACCGAAATCTAATAAATATAGTTATGGTCCACAATCTATATAGTGCTACACTAGATCAAGCCCATTGAACTTAATACATGTCGATTGATATTAGTAGGGTTACAACATTTAGTAGGTAGGAGAAGGACATCTTTCTTGTCTCCCCATCGACTTAGAGGATTAATAGAGTGAGAAATCCCAAAGTGAAATTAAGGGTTGTGCTAGATTGGAAGATCCATCAACCGAAATTCAACCCAGAAACAATTAAGAATAATGTAAGCTAAATATATATATTCCATTTCTAGTAATTGAATTGATTTATCATCTCAAATCCTTTGTTTAATATTTAACGGCTATTTAAAATTTATATAAAGTATTATTAGATTTGGTTTATAAAATATTACATATGATGAATTAGTGGAGAGCACGCAACATCCCATGCATTAGTGGAGAGCACGATTTTTTCGTCAGAATTACTCAAATATTCTTTCTGTAACAATAGTAGAATATAGAATAAAGCCCTCCGTCAATGGTTGCTACGACCATCGACAGAGACAGTGAAAAACTCTCCAAGATTCTTAGTTTTGAAGCTCTAACACCATGTTAAATTTTTTAAGTGAAATATGTAAACTGGAAATTGTATTATTGAAGTTATTATCCAAACAATTACATCTCCTTGATTTATATAAGAGTTTTAAAACTAACTAATTAGTTTTAAACTAACTAATATGTATTAAAACTAATTAGTAGTTTTTATCTAACTAATTAATAATTTATTAAATTGTATAACTATTTTACATCTCCCCTCAAGGAGAAACATAGTAGAAATAATGTTTCACCTTGACAAAACAAGTGGATGAAAATCAAGTTACGATCATGCAGTTATTGTCTTCGGACAACCAATTTAGTAAACTATATATTTTTATTTACCAAAAACCCAGACAAATATATAATATTAATTAGAAACATCCCATTAATATTAGGGTTTAGGGGGGAAACTGAATGTTATATAAACTCGTGTCATAACCCTAATCTGTCAAAATATCATTATCTTTATAACCATCTTCTCAATAATATTATCTCTATCGGTTGGACGTAGCCAAATTTTATCTTTGTGAACCACGTTAAAATATTTGTCTTTCTTTATTGCCTACATTATCTAATGCTATTCTGTTAGCACAATAACATTATACTTTTTGACGGTAGAGTTATGTTAACCACCTCAAATAAAAAATAAAAAATTCACAGAAAACAAAGTTAAATAAATGTGTTATTAATAAGTAAATAAGCACTTAAGTGGGTAGAACATTGCAGTACTAATATGATTTTATATTAAAAGAAAGGCTATAATAAACAATGTTAACAAAAGTTACACTAGTTAATTAAGATAAATTACTTAAAATATATTTGTCTTTTTATTTATTTATTTATTAAACTATGATTTTTATTTTTTAATGTAGGGAACTAACAAGTTCTATAGGGTCACGAACACGGTTTTTGTAGTAATAACTAATGACTATGGTCTCCGGATTAGTGGAGTTAGCTCATAGGTCATCTCCCCATCTTCCATTAGCTTAAGTCAAGTATTCCACTTTGATTTATATTCCAATCTCTTTACTTTAATCTACCAATAACAAATCAATCTTTTCCCATTTTCTTCTTCATCAGCTGATCACTCATTTGAAAAAGAAAAAAATGGGTGTTGTGAAGATCAACCAGGAATTCAAGACTCAAGTTACACCAGAGAGATTATTCAAGGCCTTGATCCTTGACTCTCACAACCTCAGTCCCAAGCCTAGCCTAGCCTCCATAAAGAGCATCGAATTCCTTGAAGGAGATGGTGAAGTCGGAAGCATCAAGCAGATACAAGTGAAAGTTAATTACCAATCAATGATTATAAGAAGATAACCAGAATCATTTTTCTTATTAATTGATATAATTTTTACAGACAGACCAATTAAATATGTGAAAATATAGGATAGATGCATTGGACAAGGAAAAACTCATGTGCAAATACACTTTAATTGAAGGGGATACCTTATCGACAAGCTCGAGTCCCCATCATTTACGAGGTGAAGTTTGAGCCACACGGTTACACAGGGAGTGTTTGTATGATCACGAGCAAGTACAACACCAAATAGTGCGTGAAGATCAGCGAAGATGATATCGAGCTTGGGAAGGATAGGGCGGTCGGATTGTGTGAAGTCGTTAAAGCTTATTTTTTTGGCACATCCTCAAACCTACACTTGAATGTTTTGTCCCCTTTTATTTATTAATTTGTATTTTATAATTTTCATTTTCTTTATTTGAGTGTAGTTTAAATTAGAGTTATGTGATCATTATCTAGTTTGGTTAATATTGTTTTTTTAGGATATTTGAATTATTTGAGAAGTTTTGAAATTAATAAATGCAATAGATAAAATAAGATCATGATAAAAGCATTTTATTTTATTATCCAAATTATAAAAGCATAAATAAGCAAGCAAGCAGATTCTGTTGCATTTTATTTTGCCTTGTTTCCACATGCTCACATAAGATTGTATAAATACGTCCCACATTGGAACTTCAAACTTGGGAAAGAATATGAAACTAATATAAAATGGATAGTCCAGGTCTGAAATAATCATACCTTTCTCGGCCTTTTGGCTAAGATCAAGTGTAGTATCTGTTCTTATCAGTTTAATATCTGATACGTGGGCCATCGGCTCACACGATATTAAATTAATTTTTTTAGGGGGAGTGGCCCATTACAGTAGCTTGCTATTGGGGCTGTTCAAGCGTCGCCTAAGCGTTGCACTTCTGCTTGGGCCTTGCGCATCCCACCAATGTGTAGTCCAAATTTTGATATCCTGTTTAGGACATGTATACTATTTAGTATTATTGCTTTATTTGTCTAGTGTTACTGTACATCTAGCCTAACAACTGAATAATGAAGAATTATTCTATAAATAACTTATGGACAATACAATAAACCAATGAATTAAAACACAACTTTCTACTTAAACCAAACTGTAATGTGTGAATGTATTATGGATAAATGTAAGTGGAGACAAACATTTGTGATTTCTAGTTACTACGGTCTTCTTATCAAGTTTATTTTATATATTTTCAATTTCAAATGTTTAGAAGATTATTAGATATTGAGTTATGTTGATTATTTGAAATTGGATAAAAGAAGTATATATAGGTAAAAGAATAAAATATAACCAAAAGGCAATAACAACACAAATTATAACACAAGGAGAGGGTGGTCCTAGGAAACTATGTTTTTTTTAACACAAAAAATGGAAACCCTCATTTATCATCTTATATAGATGATGTATGGCAGACCCTGGTAAGCCAATGGAAAAAAAAAAGAAGAAGAAGGCAATAACAATACAACTTATAACATAAGGAGATGGTGGTCCTAGGAAAGTATATCACAATTTAACACAAAAAATGGAAAACTCATTAGCCTCATTTAACATCTTATATAGATGATGTATGGAAGACCCTCCTAGTAAGCCAATAGAAACAAGAAGGAAATAACAATACAACTTATTGGAATTTGGATGCACCACGGTTATCCTTAGTGAAAATGAAAGGATGGAATTAATTGAGTAATCAGAAGAGACTGGTCTCCTCTTTGAGTTAGTTAGCAAACTTAGCTGAACATATTTTTGGAATGAATTGGTAAAGGTAAGTCTTTTCATATAGTATATATTTGTACCCACTCGGATAGCTCAGTGACAACATACTTGGGCTTAATTCTTATGTAGGAACAGGTTGGGAAATGTCCCTTGGCTTCTATATATGCAAACTACACCTGATCTTAATTTGAATAATATGTCAAAACATGAAGCAGAACCCAATGGCTTAATCTGGTATGTATTGCAAATCCTACCGTTGTATCTTCATCATCTTAAAACATAAACCAAACTGTCTGTCATGTGTGGATGGATTAATTAATGTAAATTAGAGACAATTATTTGGCTTATTTTTACATTTTTCAAGTTTAAAAAATAAAAGATATGGGAAGAACTCTGAAAGCCCATTTTATCATCTTAAGAAGATGGTGTATGGCAGACCCTAGTAAGCCAGAAGAAGGCAATTTCATCATTGTCACCCATATATATAAATGCACCAGCCGGGAATTGAACCCGGGTCTGTACCGTGGCAGGGTACTATTCTACCACTAGACCACTGGTGCTTGTTATGAAGAGCAATATATTTATTAATATTCTTTAAGTTTCTATTTACTAATCCGATCAATTTTCTCCCTCGTCTTTCAATCATCGTCCACTTCTTATTTCCTAAAATATTGGTTGTATTTCATTTTCACCGTCCTCCTCGAGAGAAGACTAAACTCTCCATTTAATTAGTCCTCAAATTCTCGAAGACTAATTAAAGAGAAAGGGAACCCCATGAACTCAGCCAATCCCTCTTCGCCCAAACTTTCATATCACTTTTCACATTCTCATATTTCAAAAACAATACTCTATCCGGTTGTTCCAAACTTGCTTTCTAGTAACCCCCAACATGATCCCAGTACAGCCCGTTCTTGGAAATCCCCTACCAAAAGAGCTCAACCGCTCTCTCCAATGGAAATATCGTCGATTCTTAAGGTTACCTATGAAATGCCACATAAAAACACTCACATATTTTGTGTCACAGCTAGCATAGAATGACCTGGGGTTTTCTATAGAGATGATGAAATCTAATTACATGAATGAATGATAGACAAAAATGTTACTCTATATATAGGTGTTATATATTTATCTCTTTTAGATATATAATGAAAATACATTTGTCAATAAATGTTTAACTTATTTTACAAATAACTTATTACATTTGATTTATTCACCCAATTCTATCATTCCCTACTCAAGATAAACATCTTTAAGATGCATCTTGTCTCCAAAACAAAAGGTCCAGTTTTAGAAATACTAAAGCTGAAAGTTGAAGCTAGTGTAGTTCAGATTTGAAGAGACAAAAAGAAGACTCATTATTATGCGCATTAATAGAGGAGGGCCTACTTGGTTCTTGATTTCAATAACAATACCTTCTTTGATTTGTTTTTAAAGAGAAAAATATTAATTAATTTGAGAAAAGATGCGACATATGTGCCAACATTATCACATGCAAATGTGCAACCGTTGCAAACGAATGTGCAAGCCACATTGTGATTTCTTTTGTAGAAATCGTGTGACATGATGAATATTTATTTGATTAAATATTAATTCCTTTTGGCATGATAATGAATATTTATTTGATTATATATTCTAATTTATTTTATATAAATAACATGTTGGAATAAATACTTTAATTTTTCATGTAGAGGTTATGTAAAGAATGATTTATATAAATAAATGTTCTTATCACTTATATATAAATTATTTATGAATGATTTATTCATTTCAATATTCACAATAATAAGTATAACAAAGGGAAATTTGTTAAAGAATTGTGTGATTAGAAAATCATTAATTTATTTCATACATATGTTTGTGATTTAAAAAGATACCAACACCAATGTGGGGCAAATATTTTTTTATTAATAAAATACAAAAATTATTGTGCATATTATGATGCATAAAAAATAATAATATGTTGTTAGAGAAATATGTTCTCTACAAAAGACAAAGTTGCGCAACTTTACAAAAGGAAATAAAATAACAAGAAAGCATTTTGTTTATATTTTATGAGTCGATGCTCAAATTGATATTTCAAATTTCAAGATTTTGAAATAAAAAACGTGTCATTTCTTTGACATTACTTTCATAAATGTTTGAAAAACCAATGTCATCAAAATAATTTTATGAAATAGATGAAAAAGAAAGTTTATAAAGTATTTGTATGACTTATAACAAACTTTATAATAATGATATGAAAATTTGATCATATTTTGATTAAAAGTGAATGTGACAAATATATATATCATGAAGATAATGAAAATTATTTATTACGTGTCTTTTGTACGATATTTTTATCATTGTAAATTACGATAAAAATAATTAAATACACTAAAGATGTGAATTGCACTACACGAAATATCATGTTGTTATCAAATAACGTATTGTTATTATTAAATGAAAGACTTTATGTTTACAAGTGAATATTTTTACATTTAAAAGTGCAATCTATCTATGATCGATAGATTAAACGTTATAATCTATATTTTTGACATATTTCGAAAAATAAAATATTTTTATGAAAAATATGTAATTGTTTACACGAAGAATAATAGTTCAAAGACATTTTGTCTACCAGTTGGCCAAGTAAACGATATTTTCTTTAAAAAAATATTTAAATGGTAAGCATGTTCGAATGACTATAGTTTTATTAGAAGATGTACAAGATTACCTCAAGTGTACTAAAGAAAATTTCTAATTATTATGATATTAATATGAAATTTGACAAGCTTAGAGTCAATGACAAGTCTAGACATACATGTCTTAGACATAATGTTATTAGACTATACTCTCTAATTGAGTTATCAAATTTGACTATATAAATCAAAGATAACATTGTGGATCCACTAACCAAATTATTGAATGAAAAGTTAGTTTGAATGTTTTTTAAGAGATGGGACTACTATAAGTTGGTACGAAGGAAAACATAACCTATGCACACTAGAGATCACAATTACTAGGTTTAATAGGACAACCTAATTGTACTAACTTGTAAGATTATTATTGGAGATTAATCATTAATAAATAATATATATTTTAACAAGGATAAACATTTCTCTTTTAATGATTCTTTGTGATCAAAGAGATCACCTATGTGAGGGAGAAATGGGGACGCTTCGAAGAAATTGTAAGTTTCAATTCTAGACTCTCTCACAAAACTACGTGTTCTATGGCCAAAAAAACACAACCATGAGAGCTTAACATGTATTAGGAAGAATTTTATGTGAAAGTGTGTAATGTTTACACAAATGGAAGAATAGGTCAAGGACATCGAGTCTATTAATTGACAAATAAAGTTAAATACTTTCATAAGAGAATGTTCAAAGGTTACCCCTACCTATCATATGTAGGATTCAACTAATGAACCTTTCACCGGGTTAATTTTTCAAGTTCCATTAATGTGGGAGATTGTTGTAATTTTTAAATTAATTCTATAAATTCCATTAATGAATGGAAATTAAAATGTGGGTAATAAAATCAAATCAATGTCACATTAAAATTCAAACGTGAATTAAATGGTGAAATTTGATCCAAATGTATAATTTGAAGTAATTAATTTAAAATAATTGATTTAAATACCTGATGACCAATTAAAAAAATGTTATTAATTTCTAGTGTAACTTATATGAGTTTATTATTATCAATTGTTTTGATAATTTAATATTATTATTAACAATTGAAAAACCTCATGTAACGTGAGTAATGTAAAATAAATATCTTAATTAATTTTGGCAAGCATTTATTCATAATTATAAAGATATATTGAGACAAATGAAGAGACAATCAATGGCAGTCGTTGAATCAATTGATAATTCTAGTTAACAATTTATTATTTCAACAATATAAATAGGCATTCTATCCCTCACCATCTTATGTACAATACAACATCAATATATCATCTTATTATCTCCAAAATTCTTCTCAATATTTTGTGAGTGCTATTCGATATTTTCGCTCGATATTTTCTGTTGAAATCTGGTGATAATTTATGCACATTGGTTAAGTTTGATACGTAGTGATTCTAGTGAATGGTTACTACTAGATTTATTGTACCCTGAGAGACATCCATATGTGATAAGCTCCAACACATATGGGAGACGATGAAACTTTTTAAGGGAAACATGTTTAACACATTCCTTAGATCAAACCCTCTAAATTAGTGATTTCTCATTTTGGATATGATAGTTCATTTTTGTTGTAACATCGTATTTATATATTTTCTGTTATTTAAAAGTAAGAATACTAACATGCACTTATACCCCTCCCAAAAAAAACCGGAGTGGTTGAGTGTAATAATCAATACATTTTTAAAATTGCAAGATATTTGATGTTCCAAGCACAAATGCCATTAAATATTTGTCCCTTTTCAATATTAATGTTTACTTATTCATTAATAGACTTCTCTCACATACTTTAAATTGTGGTAGTCTTTTTTACGGATTATACAAACAAAAACTTTATTATTCTAATTTTAAAATATTTGGTTTCCTTTAATATATTAAGAATAACACATCTCATAAAATTAAATATTAAAATAAATCAACAAAATTGTTTTTATTGGTTTTTAGTCAAAAGGGTTTTAGGGTTTTTTATACTTCAACTATTATTATGGTCTCAAGAGACATAGAGGATTCATAGAGTGAAAACTCCCAAAATGAAGTTAAGGGTTGTGCTAGATTGGAATATCCATCAACCGTAATTTATCCCAAGAACAATGGAAGCTAAAGGTATGTTCCGCTTCTAGTAATTGAATTGATCTATCATCTCAAATCCCTTGTTTATCATTAGATGACTATTTAAAGTTTATATAAAGTATTATTAGATTTGGTTTATAAAATATAGCCTATGATAGTTTAGTGAATAGCACGCAACATCTCATTCATTAGTGGAGAGCACGATTTTTTGGTCAAAATTACTCTCAAATCTTTTTTCTCTAACAATAATAGAATATAGAATAAAGCCCTCCGTCAATGTTTGCTACGACCATCGACAGAGGTAGTGAAAAACTCTCCAAGATTCTTAACTTTAAAGCTCTAATACCATGTTAAATTCTTTAAGTGAAATATGTAAACTGGAAATTGTAATATTAAAGTTATTATCCAAACAATTACATCTCCTTAATATAAGAGTTTTAAAACTAACTAATATGTATTAAAACTAATTAGTGGTTATATGGGTCGCCAGATTTCAGCTTTTAAAATTTAAACATGTAATGTTGTTATAAAGGGGAACAACATTATATTAGCAGAAGTACATATATTTTTTTTAAAGCTTGAGTTCTAGTATACACTCTTTAGTATGTATGATTTTACTTATTAGATTCATTGTATTTTGAATTTTTCCTATATTGCTAAAAGAAAACTTATTTAATTATACACATCTAGTTCTATTAAGAAATACATACAATATAAAGTTAGTGATGTCAATCATTTTCATGTAAAGTATTATTAGTTATAATTTAATTCAATTTTTTTGGTATCTTATATAAGACTCTTAATTAATATTTGAATTAGAGTGAAACTTATTTTTCATTGTACTTATATTAGAATAGATGCTAAATTAAAGAAAAAATATTAATATTCCAAAAAGTTGATTTGATAAGATTATAGTTGTGTTTACAAATATAGATTGTATAACTTAATTTAATCATATCCTAGACAAGCAAGGTCTTTGTATAACTCAATTTAATCATATTAATTATAACTCTTATATAAGATACTTGAAAAAATATTTGAATATTGGTTAAAAATTATTAGTTTTATAAAAAATTATTAGTTTTATAATTCACATTAATTTATTTTATGACAAAAGAGGTTAATAATTAATTATCTTGTTCCACATAAAGGTGAAAGAATGTTAAGAAGTCCCACATCGGTACAAAAACAAAGAACAAGGAGAGAAAGTTGTTATAAAAATAATTGTCAGCTAAGTTAAAAAGCATACCTTTCTCGGCCTTTTGGCTAAGATCAAGTGTAGTATCTGTTCTTATCAGTTTAATATCTGATACGTGGGCCATTGGCTCACATGATATTAAATTAATTTTTTAAGGGGGAGTGGCCCATTACAGTAGCTTGCTACTGGGGCTGTTTAAGCGTCGCCTAAGCGTTGCACTTCTGCTTGGGCCTGGCGCATCCCACCAATGTGTAGTCCAAATTTTGATATCTACATCTAGACTAACAACTGAATAATGAAGGGTTATTCTATAAATAATTTATGGACAACAAACCAATGAATTCAAAAACACTTCCTTACTTAGACCAAACTGTAATGTGTATGGATAGATGTAAGTGGAGACAAATATTTGTGATTTCTATTTACTATGGTCTTCTTATCAAAGTTTATTTAATATATTTTCAAGTTCAAATGTTTAGAAGATTATTAGATATTGAGTTATGTTGATTATTTGAAATTGGATAAAAGAAGTATATATATATATAGATAAAAATAAATAAAATATAGCCAGAAGGCAATAACAACACAAATTATAACATAAGGAGAGGGTGGTCCAAGGAAACTATGTTTTTTTAACACAAAAAATGGAAAACTTAATAGCCTCATTTCTATAGATGATGTATGGAAGACCCTATGAAAGTATGTTTTTTTAACAAAATAAAAAAACAATGGAAGAACGATGATGTATGGCAGACCCAAGTAATCCAGTAGAAGTCAATTTCATCATAATTTTTCCACATTTGTACCAGCTGGGAATTGAAACCGGGTACTATCCAACCACTGGTGGTGGTGCTTGTTGTGAAGAGCAATATATTTAAATTATACATTTAACATTCTCTTCTTAGATTTTGTTTACATAAAAAAAACTTTTAATGTACATGAGCCAATTTTGAATTATCTTATACTCTTTTTCTTGTTACTTAATTTGGTCCTATAATGTTAGACCACTATATAAATTTGTTTATTTATAAAACATAAATTTGTTATTTTCATTTATTTTTTATTAGGTTTCGTTTGGGTTGTTTTCTATTTTACTATACTTGTTAGTTTAAGAAAACAAATTATAATTAATTTTATTAGTACTTTTATTTATTTATTTATTTATTTATTTATTATGCTTTATTTAGTAAATTTGTATTTACTAAATAAATATTTAGTAAATTTGTATTTACTAAATAAATTAAAAAATCAAACAATTAGAGACAGCATTTTAAATAATAGAAACACTTAATTTTTATTTATTAAAATTTATTATTTTTTGAGTTATATACAAATTTTTATTTAAAATCCAATTATTTTTGTTTTTATTTATACATCATTTTTTAAATAAAATTATGAGCACGCTATTTATTTATTTATTTATATATTTATTTTATTTAGTTTTGTTGTTATTGTATGAGAACAATATTATGCAAAAGGTTACAAAAAGTTAAGTTCAATTAATACAACAATAAATTTGTGTAGCAATTTTATCTCGGAAATATTCATCGTATCGGGTTCAATATATCTTTCATGTTCCTCAATATTTATGTAATCTTCGATACTAGGCCAAATTCCTTTTTCATTTCCTTAAAAATTAATGGGATTATTTTATATCATATTTCTCAAGATAAAATTATGCAATCCTGCCACATTAATATCATTCACTTGCTTTTCAATTGAAAACCCGAATAAAATATTATATTTCATTTATTTTTCCAAATTTCAAGTGTCATCTCAATCACAATGAAGTGAATAACACCTTATTGGATGCGAAAAACTATATACTGGATTGTTTCGAACATTGTCAAGGGCTGATGGATCATTCATCATCAACTTTGACATTTTTAGTTGTATAATTAGTTTCACTATGTCAATTTAGTGACTCAGTTACCTTAGGGTGTACTTGTACATGAGTGTCATCAATAACACCAATACAATTCTATTAAATACAAGACGTTAATAATAATATAATAATAATAATAATAAGATCAGCGTGAAATAGTCTAAAACTTTCATGGTCATGGTACAATATTCGGCTTCGGATACTACTCCCTTGCAATTTCTTACCCCAAATTCTGGGGTTCCACGGGGAATATTTACGCGATAATAGAGTGAATGCATTAATAATCTACGATGATCTTAGTAAACAGGTTGTGGCATATCGACAAATGTCATTATTGTTACGTCGACCACCAAGTACTATATTTCTTTGTTTTCCAGGATATCAAAGAGACTCTTAGTTTGACACAACGACTATCTGCACAAATTGGCCAGTCGAAATTTGAAAAACACTCAAATCAACCATTAGATAAACAAAGTAAAATAGCCCAAATGAGAGAGTGCACTTACACCCCACAACAAGACAGGATAATTTAGTGTAATCGTCAACAATTTCTTCCAATTGAAAAATCTTTTTATGTTCCAAGCACAAATGTTATTATATTTTTTTGTCTTTTTAAATATTAATGGTTATTCATATCATTAATAAGCTTTCCTCACATATTTAAATTGGGATAGTCATTTTACATATTATACAAACAAAATCTTGACCTAGGTGAAGTGCGAACTGTGCGATCAGCGTGCCGTGTGTGCCGCGATATGCCGTCGCGGTCGTAATCGTCGTTGAAGAAACCCTCGATTGCAGTCGCAAAGAAATCACACACCATTCGTTGACGTGCGAACTGTGCCATCTGTGCGATTTGTGCAATCCGTGTTCCGTGTGCGTCGTGATTTCATCTCTCGGTCGGAAGGGTCGTCTTTCCGCAGAAATCTACTAAATCTACTCATCGATCTCTCGGTCAAGACTAGAGTACATCAGGAAATCAATTTCAAACCTATGTGTACTGTAAAGTTGTTAAAAGCTTCGCTGACACGAATCCGTCCGTGTCGGCCACTTTAAATATGACTTTTGTAAACATTGTAGCTTCAGCAGTACGGGAAATTCCCTCTTTGTCAACAGTTGGTACAAGCCCGGCCAACTCTCTTAATCGGGCAATGGGTGAATCCAGCACATGCTCCCCTGATCCTAAGATAGAAAATTCGAATGCAACTAACCTCCACATAGGCTTAGGAGAGAATCACACGAATATCCTCTTTGAAAATCATGGGTCTCCAAAGCGAGGAGGAAATGGTGGAAATCTGACTGACGTGAGCAAGAGCAATAATAAAGATTTTGCAGTCAACACGCCAGGTATGTTTTTTACCAATCCCAATAACACTCATGAGATGAATGAAAATGATAATAGAACTGTTAGTGGAATACATGCTGATAGCCTAGATTGTGATAGTCTAGGACATGCTCTAGAAAATGATAGAGTAGTTCTGGAAAATAGTCTAGGAAATAAAAATGCACAGGTCATTAACTCGGATTCTAATGGGAATCAAATTCAACTTGAGACTATTGAGATAACTGACTCAGACGAAGAAGCAGAGAAAATAATTCAGAAAGAATTGAAAAGAGAAAGAATTAATGCAGAAAATCTGGGTGAAACAGGAAAAATGCAAAGAATGGCAGCGAAAGTATTGGGTAAAGAAACAGACCCGAGGAAATGGAGGGTTGGTTTTAATGAAAGGGCCAATCTGAAAGGACTTAGAAATCAGATAACGAAATTATTGATACTGGGAAAGAAAGGTCAAATCGTTTTAAGCAAAGAGAAAAGCCAACAGTACACAGAGCAACTCAACCTACATTACCTACAAGACTGGAATCTCCTCAAAAAAGAGGAGTACGATACTATTGTGAGCTAGTCTGTTGAAACTTTGAGAGATCTCTCTAAATGCCCCAAAACCAGAGTCTACTTCATCAAGAACAATTCTAATTGGAATGTAGACCAGGTCTGGAAGAAAGCTGAAGAACAAAGAAAAACTCAAGGGAAGGATCAGAAAACAGGGCAAAACCAGAGTAACGAGCAGAATGAACAACAGAAACAGAATGTAGGGCAGAAGAACATAGGGGAAACAAAAGCTGACAATCCAGTTCAAGAGAGGGGAAAGATTTTTCTTGGAACATTTAAGCCAAAAGTTGAAATTATCGATTCCCCGTTTGAATTCAAACTACCCCAAGAAGTTGAGGAAAACTGCGTAAATTCATGGAAGAATGTCATAGTGGGAAACTTCATCGGAAGAAATAAGGTGCCATTTCTAGTAACCAAAAAAACTCTAATGGAACAATTGGGGGAAAATGGTCTAGAAAAGGTAACATCAAACATTCATGACTTGTACTTTCTCAAATTCAAAGAAGGATCAGATCTCGAAAGTATTCTGATCAATGGGCACACATTTGTTGGAAAAAACTACATGAAACTCGAAAAATGGACAGAAGGTATGAACCTCTTCAGCAAGCCCAAAGAAACTGCGCAAATCTGGTTCCAATTGCGCAACATCCCTCCCCACATGTATAACCCTGAAGCATTAAGTCACTTTGCGAGCCTATTGGGGAGTCCACTCTACATGGACCCAACTACAGAAAAAGGTGAGCATATGACTTATGCTAGGATGTGCATTGAGATACACCTGAGATCAAAACTTCCATACCAGATGACGGTAACAGACAGAAAAGGTGAACCCACAATTATGAGAATCTCATATGAGTGGAGGCCGAATAGATGCTTTGATTGTAATACATTCGAATATGTCTGTTACAAGTGCCCGAAAATAATTGAAGAAGAAAGGAAGAAGAAGATCGAGAAAGAGACAAAGATAGAGACAGAAAAGAAACAGAAAGAAGAACAAGAAATGTTGGAAAAGGAAAAGGTTGAGAATGAAAGACAGAAAATGGTTACTAAAGAATTAGTATTGAGTAAACAGAAGGATCAAGATAAGGAAGGAAATTCAGAACATGGTTTTGAAGAACAGGGGAAGGAAGACAGAGTGTTAAGAGATTCAGAATCAAAGGCTGAGAATGAAGAGGTAACAAAGAAACTTGAATTGGAAGCAAGAATCAATAACGAAGAGGTTGTGGAAAGGGAAAGTGTGGGAGAAAGCAAGAAAGGGGAAGTGGGTGAAGGAAATGGGAAAGATAAAGAAGAGGAAGCTGAATCGATTGAAACTGTACAATCTCCAATTCAAAAAAAAGTTGACCAGAGAAACACAAAAATCCCAAAACAAGAAGGTAAGAAAATTAAGGAAAATACAATTCCTTATAGCCCTGCTATATGGGAAAAACAGAAAGGAAGAAAAAGTAAAGGAAGGGGAAGTAAAGCTGGAACATCTTCTTTTCATTAATGAACTTAATGACATGGAATATTAGAGGGTTAAATGACCCCATAAAAAGAAGAGAAGTTAGAAGAATAGCAGAGAAGAATGAAATCACAGTATTTGGAATTATTGAAACAAAAGTCAGACAAAGTCAAATAGAGAATGTTGCCCAAGGTTGCTTCAAAGAAGAATGGGAATTTATTCATAACTCTGATGGGATTAAAAGTAGAATCTGGGTAGGATGGGATAAAAGAAGGGTTGAAATCAAGAAAATTTTTGAAAGCAAGCAAGTTATTTTGACAGAGGTTATCAATTTGATGACAAGGGTAAAAATATTTTTTGCGGTAGTTTATGCAAGCAACTCTAGGACAGAGAGGAGGACACTTTGGAATGATTTAAGAAGAAGCATTACGGACGACGAACCATGGGTTATTATGGGAGATTTTAACGTTACAAGATTCAGGAATGAAAGAGAGCCTGAGACAGACATAACACAAGACATGCAAGATTTCAACGAATGCATTCGAGACATAAACTGCATTGAACCGTCTTTCTCAGGTAATCTATTTTCATGGTCAACTACAAGAGGGGCGGACAACATGAGAAAGAGCAGAATTGATAGAGGCCTAGTGAATGAAAAATGGGTGGAATTTTACCCAAGAAGCCAAATACAGGTTTTGCAACCAGGTATATCTGATCACTGCCCTTTGAAATTCTTTTGGGAAAAGGAGAAAAAACAGAAAAGACCCTTTAAGTTCTTCAATTTCTGGATGAAAGATGAAGAATTTAATAAAATCCTTAATGAAACTTGGAACATCAGAATTAATGGAACAAAGATGTTTAGAGTTTGTGAGAAACTAAGATTACTTAAAGGGAAGCTGAATAAACTAGACCGGAAAAAATATAGTGGGATTTCTAAAAGAGTAGAGGAAGCCAGAATGAAACTAGAGGAAATACAAAGCAAGGCACTAAGAGCCCCAAATCTACCTTATAACAGGGAAGAGGAAAAAGAGGCTCTTACGCGATTTAGAGACCTCTGTTCTAAAGAGGAAAGTTTTGCTAAGCAAAAATCTAGAGAAAATTGGCTTTCATTAGGAGACAAGAATACTTCTTTCTTCTATAAAAAATGTTCATCAAGGAATTTCAGAAATCAGGTCTTAAGGCTCACAAACTCAAATGGAGATGTTTTACAGGGACAAAAAACAGTTCATGAGGAAGCAATAAGTTTCTACAAAGAGCTGATTGGAACAGAAACTAGCACAACAATAGAGGACAACCGAAGATTGCTTCAACAGATTGTGCAAAGGAAAATCAGTGAAGAAAGTGGTAACAAATTGATTACAATAGTTAGTATGGAAGAAGTTAAAAAAGCTGTGTTTTCGATGAAAGGGGATAAAAGCCCAGGGCCAGATGGTTTCAACGCGAACTTCTTCAAAGAAAACTGGGAAATAGTGGGTAAAGATGTAAGCGAAGGGGTTTTGGAATTCTTCCAAAACAGGAAAATGTTGAAGCAATGGAACGTCACAGTGTTGAATTTGATTCCTAAGAATTCAATTCCGGAAAAAATTCAGGACTTTCGTCCTATTTCATGTTGCAATGTTATTTATAAAATTATTTCAAAAATTATTTCGCAACGTTTGAAAACAGTTATTGATAAACTTGTAGGATTAAGGCAATCAGCATTTATTCCCAAACACTCTATTTCCCATAACATCTTACTCATGCAAATCTTATTGAATGGATATGGAAAGAAAAACATATCGCCACGTGTGGCTTTCAAAATTGACATTAAAAAAGCTTTTGACTCGATCAGATGGGGATCAATCCACGAATTCCTCCTTGCTGCAGGTTTTCCAATTATTTTCATTGATTGGATTATGCAATGTGTTTCCACTCCTCACTTTGTTGTGAGCATGAATGGTATTCATGGAGGCTTTTTCAAGGGTGAAAGGGGAGTAAGGCAAGGAGACCCTATATCTCCTTACTTATTCGTCTTAATAATGGAAATTCTTGACTGCATTTTAAAAATGCTTCTGAGAAGTCATCATTTCAAATTTCACCCGTACTGCAAAGAAGAAACAATAACCCATATATGTTTTGCAGATGATCTATTTTTTGTGGCTTATGCGGATGTTGAATCTGTTAGTATAATCAAAGAAGCTCTAACAATCTTTTCGAGTATTACAGGTCTATACATCAATGAGGACAAAAGTCAGGCTTTCTATGGAGGGGTTAATGAAGAAAGGAAAGAAAACATTTTCAATATTATGGGAATCAAGGAAGGTGAACTACCAGTGAAATACCTTGGAGTACCCCTGTCATCAAAACAACTCCGATACAATCACTTTAGACAATTGGTAGAAAAGGTTAGACATTCTGTTTTGGGTTGGGCTACGAAAAAACTGTCTTATGCATGTAGAATCGAGCTCGTTAAAAGAGTCATTTTTGGAATTATTGGTTACTGGGCACAACAGATAGTCATCCCAAAGAAAGTAGTGGCTGAACTCGATAGAATCATGAGAGACTACATATGAGGAACACAAGGCAGAGGAGGAAAAAAAGTCAAATGGGAGGATGTTTGCACTCCCATAGAAGAAGGAGGACTAGGAATAAAAAGTTGTGTTGAATGGAACAAAGCCCTCACCATCAAGAGCTTATGGGAGTTGGAGCAAAAAGCGGACTCCCTATGGGTCAAATGGGTGCATACAAGATTTATGAAAGAAGAGCAGAGTATCTGGACACTAAGCATCAACGAAATAATGGCATGGTCATTGAAGAAAATCCTAAAAACAAGAAAAGATGCATTTCAAATGGTGAAAACCACAATTGGAAATGGAAGAGGGGTACTATTCTGGCATGATCCTTGGCTGGATAATATTCCCATTATATTCAAAGAAGAAATGCAAGGAAACAGAGTTAGAAGAGAATACATCAAGTACTCATTTAGAGACGTATATGAAGGTAGATGTGATTCACTTTTGAGGCGTATTGCAGAAGGTGATAGAATCCTAAACCTAATGAGGCAGAAGCAACTCAATGAAAATAATGATGAAATAAGCTGGAAAACATAAAGCAATGAGAAGTTTATTACAGGAAAGGCATGGGAAATTGTTAGAACAAAAGGACGGGAGGTAGATTGGCATAATGTGGTATGGTCTCCAAAGATTATTCCTCGTCACCAATTTATTCTCTGGCTGGTATACAGGAAAAAGTTGACAACAAAAGACAGAATTCGAAAATATATAAACATTCCTGATATCAACTGTGTCCTATGTTCGGAAGTTGAGGAAAGCATAAACCATTTATTTGGGGAATGCTCTTTTGTAAGACAAATCTGGAGGATGTATGCTGCAAACATGAACATCATCAACTTTCCAAGAATATGGGAAGAAATCCAAGAGTGGATGAAGAATAAAGCAAAAGGAAGATCCTTCTATGTAAGTATGTTGAAATGCTACTTTGGAGCAGTAATCTACAATATCTGGAAAGAAAGAAATTCAAGAACTCACAGTGGAAGAAGTAGAACCGCTGAAGATATTTGGAGAGATATAACTTCAGATGGAAATGCACTCATTCAATCCTGGAGAGGAATCGAAAGGAATGAAGAGAATAGAAAGCTCTGCCATATATGGGATATTTCGTTTGAGAAGGTCACAAGTAGAATAAAAGTGAAAACGCTGTAGGCGCTAATTGATTATTGTTATTGTCTGTAATTCAATTATTGTTTCATTGTCAAATTTAGAAATTGTCTAGATCTGATCTTAAACTTTTGTATTTTTTCCCCTCTTTTGGGTTTTTTTTAATGAAATAGCACTAAGCTGTTTTCCCAAAAAAAAAAAAAAAAAATCTTGACTATTCTAAATTAGAATATCCGGTTGCCTTTATTTATTATATTAAGAATAACATCCCTCATCAAACTAAATTTGTAAAGAGAGAAAATCAAGGTATTTTTATTGGATACTCTTCTAGTCAAAGGGTTTTAGGGTTTTTTTACTTCAACTGAAATTATTATTGTCTCAAGAGACATTATTTTGTATGGAAATAATATTCTTGATTCATTTTCTTATTTTTTTATGAATTACAAACTCTTCATTCAGAAACACGAAATTTTGAATTTTTGAATGAATAAAGGAAAATTCCTACTTGGTTAGATGATTTTGTGTCCAATATCACTGAAACCATATATTATCTTATGCACCTCAAATATTTCTATATGCATCCAATTAAAAAAGTAACAATTATCTGGAATTCTTGGAAATTATATATATTTCAAACAACCAATAAATAAATAAATAATCATCTCAAATTACAAAAAGGACAAAATGTTATAAATGATGAATGGACTATTTTACAAAATAATAAAAAATGAGATCTGGTTTCATTTGGCATGATATTTTATTGTCTATAAAAAGTATTTCCTGTTATAAAGAAAGATTTGAAGGAAACTAAGATAGAAGGAAATAAGGAAAATGATGGCCTTGACTTTAGTTGACTTTAATTGACTTTAGTGAGGGTTGTGCTTTGAGTTAGGGCAAATAATATCACAAATTATGTATGGCAATTTTTTTTCTTAATCTGGAATAAACTACATTATTTGATGTTAATGATAATTGTTAAAGGGACTAAGAATGTATGAGGAAATTTGTGACAATAAATTATTGATAGGTATTGATAAAAGAAAATATGTTTAGCGTTGATGCATGGTTTTAGAAGAGGCGAAGTAATGGGGAAATGATAGATAGGGTTAGTATCCAGTCGCCAACGTAGGCATAAGACAGAAAAAAGGGTAAAAAAAATTTGGACCATTTCTCGATTTGTGCGTGTCATCCTTGCGCAGGGGCCATGCTAATCTTCTCTGTATCGTTCCAATTTTATCGGATGTCCCCGAAGGAAAATAAGCTTTTCCCGCTCTCCTTGTTAAAAATACTTCATTCTTGAGTTATAGGATCGATATGGGATAAATTTTAGAAAACGAATACACATCTGCTATTTCTTGTGAAAGACTACTAGAGCATTTTTCGATGAATGCATGTTTCTATATAAAGAATGAGGTTCCTTGAAAGAATGCCCTCGATTTATGGGGTTTTCTTTTGAGGGAATATTGATTTTATGAGAGAAAAAGAATGGGGAGCTACCCCTTATGTCATGTTGATAAAGTGTTCAAGGGCGGAGCTAGAATTTAAAATATAGTTGGGCTATGTTATTTCTATAAAATGTACCCGGCTAGAATGATAATAATAGCTAGAATGATTATAATATGAAGTAAATAAACAAAATATACGTAGTTTACGGTCACTAGATCTCTTCATCGACCGACGAACTCAATAGCGGCGGTATTTCTCCACGTCGTTATTTCCATTCGCATGCAAACTGTTTTGAGTTACCCGAGTTGTACATATACCCACCCTTGAAGGTGTTGATGCCTCTATTAATTATAAGTAACATTCTTCATAATGAATATAACATACATTTATTAATTATCAAATACGAGTCATATACCTTATTTGAAAGTACGAGTTATAACTACCCTCGTAGTAATAACTTCAATCCAAATTAAAACGAATTTTGTGAAAATCAAATATTTAAAATAAATTTTTTTTATTGAAGCTAAACTAATAATTCATTGTAATAGTTTGTTATTAACATTGATATATATAAGTTTGATAAAATAATATACATAAAAAAAGTATCAAGTTCTTAAAAATATTATTAAATGATCTTATCCTTTAAATAGAAGAAGAAGAAAAACCATAAGGCTCAATAATAACAAAAAAAAAGTATGTTGTCCCACATTGTTAGATGAAGTGAAAATAGGGATCCGATATTATTATAAGTGGGGAGTTGGTGATTACAGAAAACTATGAAGCCAAGCATTGAACACAAGGCGAACTATTCTTTCGCCTTTTACTAAAGAATACCGTGTGTTCTTTGCAATACGTGGCATACTCCTATTTTTGTTGGGTCCTCTAAACGGAGCCACCATACAATTGAGTTTAAACTTTGAATTTGTCTTATCTATGAAAATTTAATTCAAAATTATATTCTTTTAGAGAACTGCGCAGATTAATTTTTTACATCATAGTTAATTCTCTTCAAAAATCATTTAGTTAGAGGAGTGAATAAAATGTCTTTTTGTTCGTGTAAACAATTACATATTTTTCATAGAAATGTTTTATTTTTCGACATATGTCAAAATATAGATGAATGATAAAGTTTAATCTATCGATCAAAACTTTCTTTGAAGATTTAAATACGTAGATTGCACTTTCAAGTGAAAATATTATCTTGTAGACGTAAAGTATTTCATTTAATAATATCAATATATTATTTGATAGCAACATTATATTTCGTGTAGTGCAATTCACATCCTTAGTAATTAATCATTTTTATCGTAATTTTCAATGTATTCATTTTATTATCTCAATTAAATTTAAAAGGTTTTAATCTCTTAAAGAGGACGAGTTGAAAATAGACATTTGGTGATCTAATTCATGTATTTTCATGATATGCATCCATAATTTATCTATGCCATTTAGCTATGTTGGTAATGTGACCATGGAAGGTTTAGTTACGATGATGCTAACTAAAGTCGCTATGATCCTTTATTAATATAGTTAATGGACCAGATTGTAAGGGATGCCCTAAAGTTTATAATAATCATTCAAGCTAGCAATAAGATTACACTATTTTTGGATTTGCATATTCGGCCCATTGGGAGATTGTTGGATTATTTTATAATTAATTCAATAATTATTGGGCATTTAGTGCAATATTTATAGTGTTGGGCTATTATGTAATAAACCTAAACTAAAGTGATCAAATATGGTATTAAGGAGGTTTATGGGGTACGTAGGTTATGGAATAAATTTGTAGAGACAAAAAAAAATGGTTATTTAAATATCTATGAGGGACTGATTTATAAAAAACGAAATCTAATAAATATAGTTATGGTCCACAATCTACATAGTGCTACACTAGATCAAGCCCATTGGACTTAATACATGTCGATTGATATTAGTAGGGTTACAACATTTAGTAGGTAGGAGTAGGACATCTTTCTTGTCTCCCCATCGACATAGAGGATTAATAGGGTGAGAAATCCCAAAGTGAAATTAAGGGTTGTGCTAGATTGGAAGATCCATCAATCGAAATTCATCCCAGGAACAATTAAGAATAAAGTAAGCTAAATATATATATTCCGTTTCTAGTAATTGAATTGATTTATTGTCTCAAATCCCTTGTTTAACATTTAAAGGCTATTTAAAATTTATATAAAGTATTATTAGATTTGGTTTATAAAATATTACATATGATGAATTAGTGGAGAGCACGCAACATCCCATGCATTAGTGGAGAGCACGATTTTTTCGTCAGAATTACTCAAATATTCTTTCAGTAACAATAGTAGAATATAGAATAAAGTCCTCCGTCAATGGTTGCTACGACCATCGACAGAGACAGTGAAAAACTCTCCAAGATTCTTAACTTTGAATCTCTAACACCATGTTAAAATTTTGAAGTGAAATATATAAACTGGAAATTGTATTATTGAAGTTATTATCCAGACAATTACATCTCCTTGATATAAGAGTTTTAAAACTAACTAATTAGTTTTAAACTAACTAATATGTATTAAAACTAATTACTTGTTTTTATCTAATTAATTAATAATTTATTAAATTGTATAATTATCTTACATCTCCCCTCAAGGAGAAACATAGTAGAAACAATGTTTCACCTTGACAAAACAAGTGGATGAAAATCAAGTTACGATCATGCAGTCATTGTCTTCAGACAACCAATTTAGTAAACTATATATTTTTATTTACCAAAAACCCAGACAAATATATAATATTAATTAGAAACATCCCATTAATATTAGGGTTTAGGGGGGAAACTGAATGTTATATAAACTCGTGTCATAACCCTAATCTGTCAAAATATCATTATCTTTATAACCATCTTCTCAATAATATTATCTCTATCGGTTGGACGTAGCCAAATTTTATCTTTGTGAACCACGTTAAAATATTTGTCTTTCTTTATTGCCTACATTATCTAATGCTATTCTGTTAGCACAATAACATTATACTTTATGACGGTAGAGTTATGTTAACCACCTCAAATAAAAAATAAAAAATTCACAGAAAACAAAGTTAAATAAATGTGTTATTAATAAGTAAATAAGCACTTAAGTGGGTAGAACATTGCAGTACTAATATGATTTTATATTAAAAGAAAGGCTATAATAAACAATGTTAACAAAAGTTACACTAGTTAATTAAGATAAATTACTTAAAATATATTTGTCTTTTTATTTATTTATTTATTAAACTATGATTTTTATTTTTTAATGTAGGGAACTAACAAGTTCTATAGGGTCACGAACACGGTTTTTGTAGTAATAACTAATGACTATGGTCTCCGGATTAGTGGAGTTAGCTCATAGGTCATCTCCCCATCTTCCATTAGCTTAAGTCAAGTATTCCACTTTGATTTATATTCCAATCTCTTTACTTTAATCTACCAATAACAAATCAATCTTTTCCCATTTTCTTCTTCATCAGCTGATCACTCATTTGAAAAAGAAAAAAATGGGTGTTGTGAAGATCAACCAGGAATTCAAGACTCAAGTTACACCAGAGAGATTATTCAAGGCCTTGATCCTTGACTCTCACAACCTCAGTCCCAAGCCTAGCCTAGCCTCCATAAAGAGCATCGAATTCCTTGAAGGAGATGGTGAAGTCGGAAGCATCAAGCAGATACAAGTGAAAGTTAATTACCAATCAATGATTATAAGAAGATAACCAGAATCATTTTTCTTATTAATTGATATAATTTTTACAGACAGACCAATTAAATATGTGAAAATATAGGATAGATGCATTGGACAAGGAAAAACTCATGTGCAAATACACTTTAATTGAAGGGGATACCTTATGGACAAGCTCGAGTCCCCATCATTTACGAGGTGAAGTTTGAGCCACACGGTTACACAGGGAGTGTTTGTATGATCACGAGCAAGTACAACACCAAATAGTGCGTGAAGATCAGCGAAGATGATATCGAGCTTGGGAAGGATAGGGCGGTCGGATTGTGTGAAGTCGTTAAAGCTTATTTTTTTGGCACATCCTCAAACCTACACTTGAATGTTTTGTCCCCTTTTATTTATTTGTATTTTATAATATTCATTTTCTTTATTTTAGTGTAGTTTAAATTAGAGTTATGTGATCATTATCTAGTTTGGTTAATATTGTTTTTTTAGGATATTTGAATTATTTGAGAAGTTTTGAAATTAATAAATGCAATAGATAAAATAAGATCATGATAAAAGCATTTTATTTTATTATCCAAATTATAAAAGCATAAATAAGCAAGCAAGCAGATTCTGTTGCATTTTATTTTGCCTTGTTTCCACATGCTCACATAAGATTGTATAAATACGTCCCACATTGGAACTTCAAACTTGGGAAAGAATATGAAACTAATATAAAATGGATAGTCCAGGTCTGAAATAATCATACCTTTCTCGGCCTTTTGGCTAAGATCAAGTGTAGTATCTGTTCTTATCAGTTTAATATCTGATACGTGGGCCATCGGCTCACACGATATTAAATTAATTTTTTTAGGGGGAGTGGCCCATTACAGTAGCTTGCTATTGGGGCTGTTCAAGCGTTGCCTAAGCGTTGCACTTCTGCTTGGGCCTGGCGCATCCCACCAATGTGTAGTCCAAATTTTGATATCCTGTTTAGGACATGTATACTATTTAGTATTATTGCTTTATTTGTCTAGTGTTACTGTACATCTAACCTAACAACTGAATAATGAAGAATTATTCTATAAATAACTTATGGACAATACAATAAACCAATGAATTAAAACACAACTTTCTACTTAAACCAAACTGTAATGTGTGAATGTATTATGGATAAATGTAAGTGGAGACAAACATTTGTGATTTCTAGTTACTACGGTCTTCTTATCAAGTTTATTTTATATATTTTCAATTTCAAATGTTTAGAAGATTATTAGATATTGAGTTATGTTGATTATTTG
The DNA here is from genome assembly GCF_907164915.1 of Impatiens glandulifera. Classification (NCBI taxonomy): domain Eukaryota; kingdom Viridiplantae; phylum Streptophyta; class Magnoliopsida; order Ericales; family Balsaminaceae; genus Impatiens; species Impatiens glandulifera. The sequence continues at coordinate 12,118,912 of NC_061862.1, read as the reverse complement.
AAATTGGATAAAAGAAGTATATATAGGTAAAAGAATAAAATATAACCAAAAGGCAATAACAACACAAATTATAACACAAGGAGAGGGTGGTCCTAGGAAACTATGTTTTTTTTAACACAAAAAATGGAAACCCTCATTTATCATCTTATATAGATGATGTATGGCAGACCCTGGTAAGCCAATGGAAAAAAAAAAGAAGAAGAAGGCAATAACAATACAACTTATAACATAAGGAGATGGTGGTCCTAGGAAAGTATATCACAATTTAACACAAAAAATGGAAAACTCATTAGCCTCATTTAACATCTTATATAGATGATGTATGGAAGACCCTCCTAGTAAGCCAATAGAAACAAGAAGGAAATAACAATACAACTTATTGGAATTTGGATGCACCACGGTTATCCTTAGTGAAAATGAAAGGATGGAATTAATTGAGTAATCAGAAGAGACTGGTCTCCTCTTTGAGTTAGTTAGCAAACTTAGCTGAACATATTTTTGGAATGAATTGGTAAAGGTAAGTCTTTTCATATAGTATATATTTGTACCCACTCGGATAGCTCAGTGACAACATACTTGGGCTTAATTCTTATGTAGGAACAGGTTGGGAAATGTCCCTTGGCTTCTATATATGCAAACTACACCTGATCTTAATTTGAATAATATGTCAAAACATGAAGCAGAACCCAATGGCTTAATCTGGTATGTATTGCAAATCCTACCGTTGTATCTTCATCATCTTAAAACATAAACCAAACTGTCTGTCATGTGTGGATGGATTAATTAATGTAAATTAGAGACAATTATTTGGCTTATTTTTACATTTTTCAAGTTTAAAAAATAAAAGATATGGGAAGAACTCTGAAAGCCCATTTTATCATCTTAAGAAGATGGTGTATGGCAGACCCTAGTAAGCCAGAAGAAGGCAATTTCATCATTGTCACCCATATATATAAATGCACCAGCCGGGAATTGAACCCGGGTCTGTACCGTGGCAGGGTACTATTCTACCACTAGACCACTGGTGCTTGTTGTGAAGAGCAATATATTTATTAATATTCTTTAAGTTTCTATTTACTAATCCGATCAATTTTCTCCCTCGTCTTTCAATCATCGTCCACTTCTTATTTCCTAAAATATTGGTTGTATTTCATTTTCACCGTCCTCCTCGAGAGAAGACTAAACTCTCCATTTAATTAGTCCTCAAATTCTCGAAGACTAATTAAAGAGAAAGGGAACCCCATGAACTCAGCCAATCCCTCTTCGCCCAAACTTTCATATCACTTTTCACATTCTCATATTTCAAAAACAATACTCTATCCGGTTGTTCCAAACTTGCTTTCTAGTAACCCCCAACATGATCCCAGTACAGCCCGTTCTTGGAAATCCCCTACCAAAAGAGCTCAACCGCTCTCTCCAATGGAAATATCGTCGATTCTTAAGGTTACCTATGAAATGCCACATAAAAACACTCACATATTTTGTGTCACAGCTAGCATAGAATGACCTGGGGTTTTCTATAGAGATGATGAAATCTAATTACATGAATGAATGATAGACAAAAATGTTACTCTATATATAGGTGTTATATATTTATCTCTTTTAGATATATAATGAAAATACATTTGTCAATAAATGTTTAACTTATTTTACAAATAACTTATTACATTTGATTTATTCACCCAATTCTATCATTCCCTACTCAAGATAAACATCTTTAAGATGCATCTTGTCTCCAAAACAAAAGGTCCAGTTTTAGAAATACTAAAGCTGAAAGTTGAAGCTAGTGTAGTTCAGATTTGAAGAGACAAAAAGAAGACTCATTATTATGCGCATTAATAGAGGAGGGCCTACTTGGTTCTTGATTTCAATAACAATACCTTCTTTGATTTGTTTTTAAAGAGAAACATATTAATTAATTTGAGAAAAGATGCGACATATGTGCCAACATTATCACATGCAAATGTGCAACCGTTGCAAACGAATGTGCAAGCCACATTGTGATTTCTTTTGTAGAAATCGTGTGACATGATGAATATTTATTTGATTAAATATTAATTCCTTTTGGCATGATAATGAATATTTATTTGATTATATATTCTAATTTATTTTATATAAATAACATGTTGGAATAAATACTTTAATTTTTCATGTAGAGGTTATGTATAGAATGATTTATATAAATAAATGTTCTTATCACTTATATATAAATTATTTATGAATGATTTATTCATTTCAATATTCACAATAATAAGTATAACAAAGGGAAATTTGTTAAAGAATTGTGTGATTAGAAAATCATTAATTTATTTCATACATATGTTTGTGATTTAAAAAGATACCAACACCAATGTGGGGCAAATATTTTTTTATTAATAAAATACAAAAATTATTGTGCATATTATGATGCATAAAAAATAATAATATGTTGTTAGAGAAATATGTTCTCTACAAAAGACAAAGTTGCGCAACTTTACAAAAGGAAATAAAATAACAAGAAAGCATTTTGTTTATATTTTATGAGTCGATGCTCAAATTGATATTTCAAATTTCAAGATTTTGAAATAAAAAACGTGTCATTTCTTTGACATTACTTTCATAAATGTTTGAAAAACCAATGTCATCAAAATAATTTTATGAAATAGATGAAAAAGAAAGTTTATAAAGTATTTGTATGACTTATAACAAACTTTATAATAATGATATGAAAATTTGATCATACTTTGATTAAAAGTGAATGTGACAAATATATATATCATGAAGATAATGAAAATTATTTATTACGTGTCTTTTGTACGATATTTTTATCATTGTAAATTACGATAAAAATAATTAAATACACTAAGGATGTGAATTGCACTACACGAAATATCATGTTGTTATCAAATAACGTATTGTTATTATTAAATGAAAGACTTTATGTTTACAAGTGAATATTTTTACATTTAAAAGTGCAATCTATCTATGATCGATAGATTAAACGTTATAATCTATATTTTTGACATATTTCGAAAAATAAAATATTTTTATGAAAAATATGTAATTGTTTACACGAAGAATAATAGTTCAAAGACATTTTGTCTACCAGTTGGCCAAGTAAACGATATTTTCTTTAAAAAAATATTTAAATGGTAAGCATGTTTGAATGACTATAGTTTTATTAGAAGATGTACAAGATTACCTCAAGTGTACTAAAGAAAATTTCTAATTATTATGATATTAATATGAAATTTGACAAGCTTAGAGTCAATGACAAGTCTAGACATACATGTCTTAGACATAATGTTATTAGACTATACTCTCTAATTGAGTTATCAAATTTGACTATATAAATCAAAGATAACATTGTGGATCCACTAACCAAATTATTGAATGAAAAGTTAGTTTGAATGTTTTTTAAGAGATGGGACTACTATAAGTTGGTACGAAGGAAAACATAACCTATGCACACTAGAGATCACAATTACTAGGTTTAATAGGACAACCTAATTGTACTAACTTGTAAGATTATTATTGGAGATTAATCATTAATAAATAATATATATTTTAACAAGGATAAACATTTCTCTTTTAATGATTCTTTGTGATCAAAGAGATCACCTATGTGAGGGAGAAATGGGGACGCTTCGAAGAAATTGTACGTTTCAATTCTAGACTCTCTCACAAAACTACGTGTTCCATGGCCAAAAAAACACAACCATGAGAGCTTAACATGTATCAGGAAGAATTTTATGTGAAAGTGTGTAATGTTTACACAAATGGAAGAATAGGTCAAGGACATCGAGTCTATTAATTGACAAATAAAGTTAAATACTTTCATAAGGGAATGTTCAAAGGTTACCCCTACCTATCATATGTAGGATTCAACTAATGAACCTTTCACCGGGTTAATTTTTCAAGTTCCATTAATGTGGGAGATTGTTGTAATTTTTAAATTAATTCTATAAATTCCATTAATGAATGGAAATTAAAATGTGGGTAATAAAATCAAATCAATTTCACATTAAAATTCAAACGTGAATTAAATGGTGAAATTTGATCCAAATGTATAATTTGAAGTAATTAATTTAAAATAATTGATTTAAATACCTTGATGACCAATTAAAAAAATGTTATTAATTTCTAGTGTAACTTATATGAGTTTATTATTATCAATTGTTTTGATAATTTAATATTATTATTAACAATTGAAAAACCTCATGTAACGTGAGTAATGTAAAATAAATATCTTAATTAATTTTGGCAAGCATTTATTCATAATTATAAAGATATATTGAGACAAATGAAGAGACAATCAATGGCAGTCGTTGAATCAATTGATAATTCTAGTTAACAATTTATTATTTCAACAATATAAATAGGCATTCTATCCCTCACCATCTTATGTACAATACAACATCAATATATCATCTTATTATCTCCAAAATTCTTCTCAATATTTTGTGAGTGCTATTCGATATTTTTGCTCGATATTTTCTGTTGAAATCTGGTGATAATTTATGCACATTGGTTAAGTTTGATACGTAGTGATTCTAGTGAATGGTTACTACTAGATTTATTGTACCCTGAGAGACATCCATATGTGATAAGCTCCAACACATATGGGAGACGATGAAACTTTTTAAGGGAAACATGTTTAACACATTCCTTAGATCAAACCCTCTAAATTAGTGATTTCTCATTTTGGATATGATAGTTCATTTTTGTTGTAACATCGTATTTATATATTTTCTGTTATTTAAAAGTAAGAATACTAACATGCACTTATACCCCTCCCAAAAAAAACCGGAGTGGTTGAGTGTAATAATCAATACATTTTTAAAATTGCAAGATATTTGATGTTCCAAGCACAAATGCCATTAAATATTTGTCCCTTTTCAATATTAATGTTTACTTATTCATTAATAGACTTCTCTCACATACTTTAAATTGTGGTAGTCTTTTTTACGGATTATACAAACCAAAACTTTATTATTCTAATTTTAAAATATTTGGTTTCCTTTAATATATTAAGAATAACACATCTCATAAAATTAAATATTAAAATAAATCAACAAAATTGTTTTTATTGGTTTTTAGTCAAAAGGGTTTTAGGGTTTTTTATACTTCAACTATTATTATGGTCTCAAGAGACATAGAGGATTCATAGAGTGAAAACTCCCAAAATGAAGTTAAGGGTTGTGCTAGATTGGAATATCCATCAACCGAAATTTATCCCAAGAAAATGGAAGCTAAAGGTATGTTCCGCTTCTAGTAATTGAATTGATCTATCATCTCAAATCCCTTGTTTATTATTAGATGACTATTTAAAGTTTATATAAAGTATTATTAGATTTGGTTTATAAAATATAGCCTATGATAGTTTAGTGAATAGCACGCAACATCTCATTCATTAGTGGAGAGCACGATTTTATTCACTTCATTGTGATTGAGATGACACTTGAAATTTGGAAAAATAAATGAAATATAATATTTTATTCGGGTTTTCAATTGAAAAGCAAGTGAATGATATTAATGTGGCAGGATTGCATAATTTTATCTTGAGAAATATGATATAAAATAATCCCATTAATTTTTAAGGAAATGAAAAAGGAATTTGGCCTAGTATCGAAGATTACATAAATATTGAGGAACATGAAAGATATATTGAACCCGATACGATGAATATTTTCGAGATAAAATTGCTACACAAATTTATTGTTGTATTAATTGAACTTAACTTTTTGTAACCTTTTGCATAATATTGTTCTCATACAATAACAACAAAACTAAATAAAATAAATATATAAATAAATAAATAAATAGCGTGCTCATAAAATAATCACATTCCTTATCTGGGATTTATTTATTTATTTATATATTTATTTTATTTAGTTTTGTTGTTATTGTATGAGAACAATATTATGCAAAAGGTTACAAAAAGTTAAGTTCAATTAATACAACAATAAATTTGTGTAGCAATTTTATCTCGAAAATATTCATCGTATCGGGTTCAATATATCTTTCATGTTCCTCAATATTTATGTAATCTTCGATACTAGGCCAAATTCCTTTTTCATTTCCTTAAAAATTAATGGGATTATTTTATATCATATTTCTCAAGATAAAATTATGCAATCCTGCCACATTAATATCATTCACTTGCTTTTCAATTGAAAACCCGAATAAAATATTATATTTCATTTATTTTTCCAAATTTCAAGTGTCATCTCAATCACAATGAAGTGAATAAAATCGTGCTCTCCACTAATGAATGAGATGTTGCGTGCTATTCACTAAACTATCATAGGCTATATTTTATAAACCAAATCTAATAATACTTTATATAAACTTTAAATAGTCATCTAATAATAAACAAGGGATTTGAGATGATAGATCAATTCAATTACTAGAAGCGGAACATACCTTTAGCTTCCATTTTCTTGGGATAAATTTCGGTTGATGGATATTCCAATCTAGCACAACCCTTAACTTCATTTTGGGAGTTTTCACTCTATGAATCCTCTATGTCTCTTGAGACCATAATAATAGTTGAAGTATAAAAAACCCTAAAACCCTTTTGACTAAAAACCAATAAAAACAATTTTGTTGATTTATTTTAATATTTAATTTTATGAGATGTGTTATTCTTAATATATTAAAGGAAACCAAATATTTTAAAATTAGAATAATAAAGTTTTGGTTTGTATAATCCGTAAAAAAGACTACCACAATTTAAAGTATGTGAGAGAAGTCTATTAATGAATAAGTAAACATTAATATTGAAAAGGGACAAATATTTAATGGCATTTGTGCTTGGAACATCAAATATCTTGCAATTTTAAAAATGTATTGATTATTACACTCAACCACTCCGGTTTTTTTTGGGAGGGGTATAAGTGCATGTTAGTATTCTTACTTTTAAATAACAGAAAATATATAAATACGATGTTACAACAAAAATGAACTATCATATCCAAAATGAGAAATCACTAATTTAGAGGGTTTGATCTAAGGAATGTGTTAAACATGTTTCCCTTAAAAAGTTTCATCGTCTCCCATATGTGTTGGAGCTTATCACATATGGATGTCTCTCAGGGTACAATAAATCTAGTAGTAACCATTCACTAGAATCACTACGTATCAAACTTAACCAATGTGCATAAATTATCACCAGATTTCAACAGAAAATATCGAGCAAAAATATCGAATAGCACTCACAAAATATTGAGAAGAATTTTGGAGATAATAAGATGATATATTGATGTTGTATTGTACATAAGATGGTGAGGGATAGAATGCCTATTTATATTGTTGAAATAATAAATTGTTAACTAGAATTATCAATTGATTCAACGACTGCCATTGATTGTCTCTTCATTTGTCTCAATATATCTTTATAATTATGAATAAATGCTTGCCAAAATTAATTAAGATATTTATTTTACATTACTCACGTTACATGAGGTTTTTCAATTGTTAATAATAATATTAAATTATCAAAACAATTGATAATAATAAACTCATATAAGTTACACTAGAAATTAATAACATTTTTTTAATTGGTCATCAAGGTATTTAAATCAATTATTTTAAATTAATTACTTCAAATTATACATTTGGATCAAATTTCACCATTTAATTCACGTTTGAATTTTAATGTGAAATTGATTTGATTTTATTACCCACATTTTAATTTCCATTCATTAATGGAATTTATAGAATTAATTTAAAAATTACAACAATCTCCCACATTAATGGAACTTGAAAAATTAACCCGGTGAAAGGTTCATTAGTTGAATCCTACATATGATAGGTAGGGGTAACCTTTGAACATTCCCTTATGAAAGTATTTAACTTTATTTGTCAATTAATAGACTCGATGTCCTTGACCTATTCTTCCATTTGTGTAAACATTACACACTTTCACATAAAATTCTTCCTGATACATGTTAAGCTCTCATGGTTGTGTTTTTTTGGCCATGGAACACGTAGTTTTGTGAGAGAGTCTAGAATTGAAACGTACAATTTCTTCGAAGCGTCCCCATTTCTCCCTCACATAGGTGATCTCTTTGATCACAAAGAATCATTAAAAGAGAAATGTTTATCCTTGTTAAAATATATATTATTTATTAATGATTAATCTCCAATAATAATCTTACAAGTTAGTACAATTAGGTTGTCCTATTAAACCTAGTAATTGTGATCTCTAGTGTGCATAGGTTATGTTTTCCTTCGTACCAACTTATAGTAGTCCCATCTCTTAAAAAACATTCAAACTAACTTTTCATTCAATAATTTGGTTAGTGGATCCACAATGTTATCTTTGATTTATATAGTCAAATTTGATAACTCAATTAGAGAGTATAGTCTAATAACATTATGTCTAAGACATGTATGTCTAGACTTGTCATTGACTCTAAGCTTGTCAAATTTCATATTAATATCATAATAATTAGAAATTTTCTTTAGTACACTTGAGGTAATTTTGTACATCTTCTAATAAAACTATAGTCATTCGAACATGCTTACCATTTAAATATTTTTTTAAAGAAAATATCGTTTACTTGGCCAACTGGTAGACAAAATGTCTTTGAACTATTATTCTTCGTGTAAACAATTACATATTTTTCATAAAAATATTTTATTTTTCGAAATATGTCAAAAATATAGATTATAACGTTTAATCTATCGATCATAGATAGATTGCACTTTTAAATGTAAAAATATTCACTTGTAAACATAAAGTCTTTCATTTAATAATAACAATACGTTATTTGATAACAACATGATATTTCGTGTAGTGCAATTCACATCTTTAGTGTATTTAATTATTTTTATCGTAATTTACAATGATAAAAATATCGTACAAAAGACACGTAATAAATAATTTTCATTATCTTCATGATATATATATTTGTCACATTCACTTTTAATCAAAGTATGATCAAATTTTCATATCATTATTATAAAGTTTGTTATAAGTCATACAAATACTTTATAAACTTTCTTTTTCATCTATTTCATAAAATTATTTTGATGACATTGGTTTTTCAAACATTTATGAAAGTAATGTCAAAGAAATGACACGTTTTTTATTTCAAAATCTTGAAATTTGAAATATCAATTTGAGCATCGACTCATAAAATATAAACAAAATGCTTTCTTGTTATTTTATTTCCTTTTGTAAAGTTGCGCAACTTTGTCTTTTGTAGAGAACATATTTCTCTAACAACATATTATTATTTTTTATGCATCATAATATGCACAATAATTTTTGTATTTTATTAATAAAAAAATATTTGCCCCACATTGGTGTTGGTATCTTTTTAAATCACAAACATATGTATGAAATAAATTAATGATTTTCTAATCACACAATTCTTTAACAAATTTCCCTTTGTTATACTTATTATTGTGAATATTGAAATGAATAAATCATTCATAAATAATTTATATATAAGTGATAAGAACATTTATTTATATAAATCATTCTTTACATAACCTCTACATGAAAAATTAAAGTATTTATTCCAACATGTTATTTATATAAAATAAATTAGAATATATAATCAAATAAATATTCATTATCATGCCAAAAGGAATTAATATTTAATCAAATAAATATTCATCATGTCACACGATTTCTACAAAAGAAATCACAATGTGGCTTGCACATTCGTTTGCAACGGTTGCACATTTGCATGTGATAATGTTGGCACATATGTCGCATCTTTTCTCAAATTAATTAATATTTTTCTCTTTAAAAACAAATCAAAGAAGGTATTGTTATTGAAATCAAGAACCAAGTAGGCCCTCCTCTATTAATGCGCATAATAATGAGTCTTCTTTTTGTCTCTTCAAATCTGAACTACACTAGCTTCAACTTTCAGCTTTAGTATTTCTAAAACTGGACCTTTTGTTTTGGAGACAAGATGCATCTTAAAGATGTTTATCTTGAGTAGGGAATGATAGAATTGGGTGAATAAATCAAATGTAATAAGTTATTTGTAAAATAAGTTAAACATTTATTGACAAATGTATTTTCATTATATATCTAAAAGAGATAAATATATAACACCTATATATAGAGTAACATTTTTGTCTATCATTCATTCATGTAATTAGATTTCATCATCTCTATAGAAAACCCCAGGTCATTCTATGCTAGCTGTGACACAAAATATGTGAGTGTTTTTATGTGGCATTTCATAGGTAACCTTAAGAATCGACGATATTTCCATTGGAGAGAGCGGTTGAGCTCTTTTGGTAGGGGATTTCCAAGAACGGGCTGTACTGGGATCATGTTGGGGGTTACTAGAAAGCAAGTTTGGAACAACCGGATAGAGTATTGTTTTTGAAATATGAGAATGTGAAAAGTGATATGAAAGTTTGGGCGAAGAGGGATTGGCTGAGTTCATGGGGTTCCCTTTCTCTTTAATTAGTCTTCGAGAATTTGAGGACTAATTAAATGGAGAGTTTAGTCTTCTCTCGAGGAGGACGGTGAAAATGAAATACAACCAATATTTTAGGAAATAAGAAGTGGACGATGATTGAAAGACGAGGGAGAAAATTGATCGGATTAGTAAATAGAAACTTAAAGAATATTAATAAATATATTGCTCTTCACAACAAGCACCAGTGGTCTAGTGGTAGAATAGTACCCTGCCACGGTACAGACCCGGGTTCAATTCCCGGCTGGTGCATTTATATATATGGGTGACAATGATGAAATTGCCTTCTTCTGGCTTACTAGGGTCTGCCATACACCATCTTCTTAAGATGATAAAATGGGCTTTCAGAGTTCTTCCCATATCTTTTATTTTTTAAACTTGAAAAATGTAAAAATAAGCCAAATAATTGTCTCTAATTTACATTAATTAATCCATCCACACATGACAGACAGTTTGGTTTATGTTTTAAGATGATGAAGATACAACGGTAGGATTTGCAATACATACCAGATTAAGCCATTGGGTTCTGCTTCATGTTTTGACATATTATTCAAATTAAGATCAGGTGTAGTTTGCATATATAGAAGCCAAGGGACATTTCCCAACCTGTTCCTACATAAGAATTAAGCCCAAGTATGTTGTCACTGAGCTATCCGAGTGGGTACAAATATATACTATATGAAAAGACTTACCTTTACCAATTCATTCCAAAAATATGTTCAGCTAAGTTTGCTAACTAACTCAAAGAGGAGACCAGTCTCTTCTGATTACTCAATTAATTCCATCCTTTCATTTTCACTAAGGATAACCGTGGTGCATCCAAATTCCAATAAGTTGTATTGTTATTTCCTTCTTGTTTCTATTGGCTTACTAGGAGGGTCTTCCATACATCATCTATATAAGATGTTAAATGAGGCTAATGAGTTTTCCATTTTTTGTGTTAAATTGTGATATACTTTCCTAGGACCACCATCTCCTTATGTTATAAGTTGTATTGTTATTGCCTTCTTCTTCTTTTTTTTTTCCATTGGCTTACCAGGGTCTGCCATACATCATCTATATAAGATGATAAATGAGGGTTTCCATTTTTTGTGTTAAAAAAAACATAGTTTCCTAGGACCACCCTCTCCTTGTGTTATAATTTGTGTTGTTATTGCCTTTTGGTTATATTTTATTCTTTTACCTATATATACTTCTTTTATCCAATTTCAAATAATCAACATAACTCAATATCTAATAATCTTCTAAACATTTGAAATTGAAAATATATAAAATAAACTTGATAAGAAGACCGTAGTAACTAGAAATCACAAATGTTTGTCTCCACTTACATTTATCCATAATACATTCACACATTACAGTTTGGTTTAAGTAGAAAGTTGTGTTTTAATTCATTGGTTTATTGTATTGTCCATAAGTTATTTATAGAATAATTCTTCATTATTCAGTTGTTAGGCTAGATGTACAGTAACACTAGACAAATAAAGCAATAATACTAAATAGTATACATGTCCTAAACAGGATATCAAAATTTGGACTACACATTGGTGGGATGCGCAAGGCCCAAGCAGAAGTGCAACGCTTAAGCGACGCTTGAACAGCCCCAATAGCAAGCTACTGTAATGGGCCACTCCCCCTAAAAAAATTAATTTAATATCGTGTGAGCCGATGGCCCACGTATCAGATATTAAACTGATAAGAACAGATACTACACTTGATCTTAGCCAAAAGGCCGAGAAAGGTATGATTATTTCAGACCTGGACTATCCATTTTATATTAGTTTCATATTCTTTCCCAAGTTTGAAGTTCCAATGTGGGACGTATTTATACAATCTTATGTGAGCATGTGGAAACAAGGCAAAATAAAATGCAACAGAATCTGCTTGCTTGCTTATTTATGCTTTTATAATTAGGATAATAAAATAAAATGCTTTTATCATGATCTTATTTTATCTATTGCATTTATTAATTTCAAAACTTCTCAAATAATTCAAATATCCTAAAAAAACAATATTAACCAAACTAGATAATGATCACATAACTCTAATTTAAACTACACTCAAATAAAGAAAATGAAAATTATAAAATACAAATTAATAAATAAAAGGGGACAAAACATTCAAGTGTAGGTTTGAGGATGTGCCAAAAAAATAAGCTTTAACGACTTCACACAATCCGACCGCCCTATCCTTCCCAAGCTCGATATCATCTTCGCTGATCTTCACGCACTATTTGGTGTTGTACTTGCTCGTGATCATACAAACACTCCCTGTGTAACCGTGTGGCTCAAACTTCACCTCGTAAATGATGGGGACTCGAGCTTGTCCATAAGGTATCCCCTTCAATTAAAGTGTATTTGCACATGAGTTTTTCCTTGTCCAATGCATCTATCCTATATTTTCACATATTTAATTGGTCTGTCTGTAAAAATTATATCAATTAATAAGAAAAATGATTTTGGTTATCTTCTTATAATCATTGGTTGGTAATTAACTTTCACTTGTATCTGCTTGATGCTTCCGATTTCACCATCTCCTTCAAGGAATTCGATGCTCTTTATGGAGGCTAGGCTTGGGACTGAGGTTGTGAGAGTCAAGGATCAAGGCCTTGAATAATCTCTCTGGTGTAACTTGAGTCTTGAATGCCTGGTTGATCTTCACAACACCAATTTTTTTCTTTTTCAAATGAGTGATCAGCTGATGAAGAAGAAAATGGGAAAAGATTGATTTGTTATTGGTAGATTAAAGTAAAAGATTGGAATATAAATCAAAGTGGAATACTTGACTTAAGCTAATGGAAGATGGGGAGATGACCTATGAGCTAACTCCACTAATCCGGAGACCATAGTCATTAGTTATTACTACAAAAACCGTGTTCGTGACCCTGTAGAACTATGTTAGTTCCCTACATTAAAAATAAAAATCATAGTTTAATAAATTAATAAAAAAAGACAAATATATTTTAAGTAATTTATCTTAATTAACTAGTATAACATTTGTTAACATTGTTTATTATAGCATTTCTTTTAATATAAAATCATATTAGTACTGCAATGTTCTACCCACTTAAGTGCTTATTTACTTATTTGGGTTGATGCGTAAACTAAATATTAATAACACATTTATTTAACTTTGTTTTCTGTGAATTTTTTATTTTTATTTGAGGTGGTTAACATAACTCTACCGTCATTAAGTATAATGTTATTGTGCTAACAGAATAGCATTAGATAATGTAGGCAATAAAGAAAGACAAAGATTTTAACGTGGTTCACAAAGATAAAATTTGGCTACGTCCAACAGATAGAGATAATATTATTGAGAAGATGGTTATAAAGATAATGATATTTTGACAGATTAGGGTTATGACACGAGTTTATATAACATTCAGTTTCCCCTAAACCCTAATATTAATGGGATGTTTCTAATTAATATTATATCTTTGTCTGGGTTTTTGGTAAATAAAAATATATAGTTTACTAAATTGGATGTCTGAAGACAATGACTGCATGATCGTAACTTGATTTTCATCCACTTGTTTTGTCAAGGTGAAACATTGTTTCTACTATGTTTCTCCTTGAGGGGAGATGTAAAATAATTATACAATTTAATAAATTATTAATTAGTTAGATAAAAACTACTAATTAGTTTTAATACATATTAGTTAGTTTAAAACTAATTAGTTAGTTTTAAAACTCTTATATCAAGGAGATGTAATTGTTTGGATAATAACTTCAATAATACAATTTCCAGTTTACATATTTCACTTAAAAAATTTAACATGGTCTTAGAGCTTCAAAGTTAAAAATCTTGGAGAGTTTTTCACTGTCTCTGTCGATGGTCGTAGCAACCATTGACGGAGGGCTTTATTCTATATTCTACTATTGTTACAGAAAGAATATTTGAGTAATTCTGACGAAAAAATCGTGCTCTCCACTAATGCATGGGATGTTGCGTGCTCTCCACTAATTCATCATATGTAATATTTTATAAACCAAATCTAATAATACTTTATATAAATTTTAAATAGCCGTTATATGTTAAACAAGGGATTTGAGATGATAAATCAATTCAATTACTAGAAACAGAATATATATATTTAGCTTACATTATTCTTAATTGTTCCTGGGATGAATTTCGTTTGATGGATCTTCCAATCTAGCACAACCCTTAATTTCACTTTGGGATTTCTCACTCTATTAATCCTCTATGTCCATGGGGAGACAAGAAAGATGTCCTACTCCTACCTACTAAATGTTGTAACCCTACTAATATCAATCGACATGTATTAAGTCCAATGGGCTTGATCTAGTGTAGCACTATGTAGATTGTGGACCATAACTATATTTATTAGATTTCGTTTTTTATAAATCAGTCCCTCAAAGATATTTAAATAACCATTTTTTTTGTCTCTACAAATTTATTCCATAACCTACGTACCCCATAAACCTCCTTAATACCATATTTGATCACTTTAGTTTAGGTTTATTACATAATAGCCCAACACTATAAATATTGCACTAAATGCCCAATAATTATTGAATTAATTATAAAATAATCCAACAATCTCCCAATGGGCCGAATATGCAAATCCAAAAATAGTGTAATCTTATTGCTAGCTTGAATGATTATTATAAACTTTAGGGTATCCCTTACAATCTGGTCCATTAACTATAATAATAAAGGATCATAGCGACTTTAGTTAGCATTATCGTAACTAAACCTTCCATGGTCACATTACCAACATAGCTAAATGGCATAGATAAATTATGGATGCATATCATGAAAATACATGAATTAGATCACCAAATGTCTATTTTCAACTCGTCCTCTTTAAGAGATTAAAAACCTTTTAAATTTAATTGAGATAATAAAATGAATACATTGAAAATTACGATAAAAATGATTAAATACTAAGGATGTGAATTGCACTACACGAAATATAATGTTGTTATCAAATAATATATTGATATTATTAAATGAAATACTTTACGTCTACAAGATAATATTTTACACTTGAAAGTGCAATCTACGTATTTAAATCTTCAAAGAAAGTTTTGATCGATAGATTAAACTTTATCATCTATATTTTGACATATGTCGAAAAATAAAACATTTCTATGAAAAATATGTAATTGTTTACACGAACAAAAAGACATTTTATTCACTCCTCTAACTAAATGATTTTTGAAGAGAATTAACTATGATGTAAACAATTAATCTGCACAGTTCTTTAAAAGAATATAATTTTGAAGGATTACAATTCAAAGGGAATATGCCAAACAAAGAGTGAAATACTTTTATTTATAAAAAAAAATTTATGTATAATTCAAATAATACATTAATAAAAAAAATATGAATTAAATTTTCATAGATAAGACAAATTCAAAGTTTAAACTCAATTGTAGGGTGGCTCCGTTGAGAGGACCCAACAAAAATAGGCGTATGTCACGTATTGCAAAGAACACACGGTATTCTTTAGTTAATTTTAAAACTCTTATATATATCAAGGAAATGTAATTGTTTGGATAATAACTTCAATAATACAATTTCCAGTTTACATATTTCACTTAAAAAATTTAACATGGTGTTAGAGCTTCAAAGCTAAGAATCTTGGAGAGTTTTTCACTGTCTCTGTCGATGGTCGTAGCAACCATTGACCGAGGGCTTTATTCTATATTCTACTATTGTTACAGAAAGAATATTTGAGTAATTCTGACGAAAAAATCGTGCTCTCCACTAATGCATGGGATGTTGCGTGCTCTCCACTAATTCATCATATGTAATATTTTATAAACCAAATCTAATAATACTTTATATAAATTTTAAATAGCCGTTAAATGTTAAACAAAGGATTTGAGATGATAAATCAATTCAATTACTAGAAACGGAATATATATATTTAGCTTACATTATTCTTAATTGTTCCTAGGATGAATTTCGGTTGATAGATCTTCCAATCTAGCACAACCCTTAATTTCACTTTGGGATTTCTCACTCTATTAATCCTCTATGTCGATGGGGAGACAAGAAAGATGTCCTACTCCTACCTACTAAATGTTGTAACCCTACTAATATCAATCGACATGTATTAAGTCCAATGGGCTTGATCTAGTGTAGCACTATGTAGATTGTGGACCATAACTATATTTATTAGATTTCGGTTTTTATAAATCAGTCCCTCATAGATATTTAAATAACCATTTTTTTGTCTCTAATAATTTATTCCATAACCTACGTGCCCCATAAACCTCCTTAATACCATATTTGATCACTTTAGTTTAATTACATAATAGCCCAACACTATAAATATTGCACTAAATGCCCAATAATTATTGAATTAATTATAAAATAATCCAACAATCTTCCACTAGGCCGAATATGCAAATCCACAATAGTGTAATCTTATTGCTAGCTTGAATGATTATTATAAACTTTAGGGTATCCCTTACATATCAAGCTCCTGAGGAGTCTTTCTTTCTTTCGAGTAGTTAAAGAGACTGTCTCTGGGACAGAGCTGAGCTCCGTACTTGGAGCGATAGAGAGGGAAGCGCTTCGTTCCGGTCCATTAACTATATTAATAAAGGATCATAGCGACTTTCGTTAGCATCATCGTAACTAAACCTTCCATGGTCACATTACCAACATAGCTAAATGGCATAGATAAATTATGGATGCATATCATGAAAATACATGAATTAGATCACCAAATGTCTATTTTCAACTCGTCCTCTTTAAGAGATTAAAAAAAATTAAATTTAATTGAGATAATAAAATGAATACATTGAAAATTACGATAAAAATGATTAAATACTAAGGATGTGAATTGCACTACACAAAATATAATGTTGTTAACAAATAATATATTGATATTATTAAATGAAATACTTTACGTCTACAAGAGAATATTTTACACTTGAAAGTGCAATCTACGTATTTAAATCTTCAAAGAAAGTTTTGATCGTTAGATTAAACTTTATCATCTATATTTTGACATATGTCGAAAAATAAAACATTTCTATGAAAAATATGTAATTGTTTACACGAACAAAAAGACATTTTATTCGCTCCTCTAACTAAATGATTTTTGAAGAGAATTAACTATGATGTAAAAAATTAATCTGCGCAGTTCTCTAAACGAATATAATTTTGAAGGATTACAATTCTAAGGGAATATGCCAAACAAAGAGTGAAATACTTTTATTTATTACATATTTTTTTAAGTATAATTCAAATAATACATTAATAAAAAAAATATGAATTAAATTTTCATAGATAAGACAAATTCAAAGTTTAAACTCAATTGTAGGGTGGCTCCGTTTAGAGGACCCAACAAAAATAGGCGTATGCCACGTATTGCAAAGAACACACGATATTCTTTAGTAAAAGGCGAAAGAATAGTTCCCTTTGTGTTCAATGCTTTGTTATTGCCTTTTGGTTATATTTTATTTCATTAAAATTATTAGGGCTGTACTAACGTTTTTTCTGAGGTTATAGGTATTACTATTAATGAAAGCAAAAGTGTGGGATTTTATGGAGGAGTGAAGGACGAAAAAAAGCATGACATATTCAACATCATGGGCATTACAGAATGCAACTTTCCCGTAAGGTACTTGGGGATTCCGTTAACCGCAAAACAGATCGAGATCTCACACTGCAAGCCGCTGATTGAATATGTAAAAAACATGATATCTGGTTGGGCGGCGAAGAAACTTTTTTATGCAAGGAGAATCGAGCTTATCAAAATAGTAGTCATGGGCATAATTGGATATTGGGTCTAAACCCTAACAGATACAAAACTGAGACTAAAAACGATGATCTCAAGACAAAGACTTCAGATTTCTAAAATGTCTGACTGCACCTTTAAATAAACATTAACTAGGTCAACACCCCGTCGAATACATTAAAACTATTAGGGCTGCACTAACGTTTTTTTTTCTGAGGTTACAAGTCTTACTATTAATGAAAGCAAAAGTGTGGTATTTTATGGAGGAGTGAAGGACGAAACAAAGTAGGACATATTTAACATCATGGGCATTGCGGAATGCAACTTTCCCGTAAGGTACTTGGGGATTCCGTTAACCGCGAAACAGATCAAGATCTTACACTACAAGTCGCTGATTGAAAAGGTAAAAAACATGATATCAGGTTGGGCGACGAAGAAACTTTCTTATGCAAGGAGGATCTAGCTTATCAAAATAGTAGTCATGGGCATAATTGGATATTGGGCATAGCAGATGGTCATTCCGAAGAAGGTAATGAAGGAGCTAGACACTCTAATGAGAAACTTCATCTGGAGCAGTAGCAGGAGAGGAGGAAAGAAAATCAAATGGACTGCTCTCTATAAGAGGGAGACATTGGCTGAAGAACTGCGTCGAGTGGAACAAGGCTCTAATCTTTAAGCATATGTGGGCATTGGAATACAACCAGGAATCATTATTGATCAAATGTGTACACACGCGATTTATGAAACAGGGAACCAGTATCTGAACGTGTAAAATCAATGAAGGTATGAACTGATCACTAAAGAAAATTCTTAAACTAAGAAGTGATATTGTAGACCTTTACGACATTCAACTAGGGGACGAGAAAGACACTTTGTTCTAGCATGATCCCTAGTTCGAAAACTAGTCAATCATTGACAAAGAGGAGTTTAAAATTACACGTATTAGAAGGAAATACGTAGAGGCGAAAATCAGAGACGTTAAAGACGGGGACTAGGACTCTCTTTTGAGAAGAAATCTAGAAGGACAGAAGATACTAGATCACATCAGTAACATACAATTCCGAGACAGACCTATCGTTCATGAATGGAATGTAGAAGACAATGGGAAGCTGGTCTCTAAGAGAATATGAGAGGTAATCCGAGAAAAAACGCAGAAAGTAGAATGGGCTCCTTTTGTATGGTCAACCGAGATCATTCCTCGACACCAATTCATCATATGGCTTTCCTTCTCGAAAAAACTCAACACACGTGACCGTATCAGCAAGTATATGAGCATCCCAAACGTGAGTTGTCTTCTATGAAACGGAAGTGAAGAAACCATTAATCACCTATTTGGGAGTTACAATATATTATTGGAAATTTGGGGTAGATTTTCTAAAAGCCTGAAGCTGATCAATTTCCTAAAGGAATGGAAAGAAATCAACGAAACATCACTACTCAAAGCCAAGGGAAATAGATTCGCAACAAACGTATTCAAGTACAACTTTGAAGCAGTAGTTTACAATATTTGGCAGAAACGTAATGCGATAGTCTATGGCAGAACCTGCAGAAGTGTTGAAGAATTATGGAGAGACATAGTCTTAGTTGTGGCGCACTTGCGGGATCGTGGAGAAACGTTCCAAGTATGGAGCAGAATTGAAATATCAGCAGGAATTGAAATTTACCGTTTACTGAAATCATTAGAAACGAAAACATTGTAATTAGATAGTTCATTTACGTTTTTACTTTTATTCAGAATGATACGACTTCAAAATCATTATAGGTCTGTCTAGAATGATCTCTTAAACTCGTGGGTTTTTTTTCGTTTTTGAGAATTTTTAATGAAATGACGCTAAGTCGTTTTTCCAAAAAAAAAACTAGGTCAACACCGAAATCTTGGTGAATATTTTCCAAAATATTGGCACAATATTTTTTCTAGTTGTATTACGATAACAAAATATTAGATTTCCTTATGTGTTAATTTTATTTTTCTTTAAATTAATATTATATAAAATATATATACTTTTTTTTCAATATTATTCTCTTTTATTGTATTATTAATTTAAGACAACTCAACAGTAATATTAAACTCTTCTTGTAATAAATATAATAGTAAAAAAATTAAAAAATCAAATGGCCTCATGACTAAGCCTTTTTAATATTATGTTTCGGAAATGACAAAAAGAATCAGACAAAAAAAACATTTGTCAAAGAAAGTATCCTTCAACTAAAATTTTTTTCATCATCTAGAAAATTAGCAACTTCATACAAAATTAAAAAAATGAAAGTTATTTTTTAACTTATCTTATAAATAAATTTAAGAAAAAAACCCTTCTCATACAAATACAAGTATATATATAATGCTTAATTTGAATTTGTTTGATTTATCGGGTCGAAAGTTGTGGTTAATTTGGATATATATATGAGAGTAAATGAATACTTAAGACGGATCGTGGGATGACCCGCCCATAAATTTGAAACGGTTAAAAATAAAAATAAAATGCTATAGGTATGTTTCAAATTTACAACATAACAAAATAATTACAACTCTTTAATCAATTGTGATTGAGATATAATAGGCCGGTAATAAATGAGAGTGACTAAAAAATATGAATCAAATATTTGATTAACCAAAGTGTGAGTTCACGAGGTTAAATGTCGATTGAGATTGATACTTTGTTTTCTTAGGGATAAGACGTGGTAAATTGTGATTGTGATTTTTCAAAGGATAAGAGGTCGGTGACAAATGATCATGAGGTCACGAGATTCGAGATCGATCGTATTGATCGTTGGTTTGTTGAATGATAAGAGACGTGTGAATATGTGATTGATTAGTGGTTGGTTTTCTGAGGAATAAGAGGCGTTTGAAAATGTGATTAATATTGGTGGTTGGTTTTCTTAGTGATAAGAATCGTGTGAAAATATTATTGAAATTGGCGGTTGGTTTACCAAGGGATAAAAGGTGTGTGAATGTGTGATTAAAATTGATGGTTGATTTGTCGATGAATAAGAGACTATTAGAAATGTGATTGAGATGTGGTCTGCCAATGGATAATGGACTAGTAATAAAGGATCATGAGGTTACGAGATTAAAGGTCGATTGAGATTGGTGGTTGGTTTACCGAGGGATAAGAGTAAGGATGACAATTTGAAATCGTCTCGCGGTAACTGAACTGAATTGCCCCGTTTGGGGTAGTGTTTCTCTAGTTTGACCGTGGATGGGGCGGGGATGGTATTTGTGTCTCCTACCCTGAACCACCCTAATTATGTCCCAAACACTAAAAACACAATTAAATATATAAAATCACCAATATATTTATTTTTTCATTATATAATATAAGTTTTTAATATATTACAATATATATTATATTTAAAAAATTGTTTATATAATTTAATTATATAAAAAAATATTTATTTTTTAGAATATGGTATAAACGTTGCTCACGGAAATTCCCCAAAACCGAATGAGGTGGGATGGTAATAAAAAAATCTCCAAAGTAAAAATGCAACGGGGATGGTAAATGCATTCTTCGCCCCAAACAGACAGTCATCCCTAGATAAGAGGTGTGTGAAAGCGTGATTTGGATTGGTGGTTGGTTTTCTGAGTGATAAGAGGTCGGTAACATTAAGATTGGTAGCTGAATTTCCAAGGGATAAACAAGTCGGTAACAAAGGATTGTAAAGTCACGAGATTAGAGGTCAATTGAGATTGGTGGCTGAATTGTCAAGGGATAAACAATTCGATAACAAATGATCATAAAGTCACAAGATTAGAGGTCAATTGAGATTGATGGTTGGTTTGCCGAGGGATTAGAGGCATGTAAATGTGAAAGTGTGAGGTTACGAGATAAGAGGTTGATTGAGATTGGTTATTGGTTTACCGATGAATAAGAGTCGGTAATATTAGAATTGGTGGTTAGTTTGATGAGGGACAATAGGTAGATTTAGGTTGGTGGTTGGTTTGCTGAGAGATAAGAGAGACGCGTAAAAGTGTGATTGAGATTGGTGGTATGTTTGCTTGGTAATTGGTTTAGTGAGATATAAAAGGCATGTAAAAGTAATGATGTCACGAGATTAGAGGTTCTTATTTGGATATGAATCAAGAAAGTTGGAAGTTCAAAATAATTAAAAAAAGAGATCAACTGAAATTAGTGGTTGGTTTACCGAGGGATAAGAGACTAATAACAAAAGATTATAAGGTCACAATATTAGAGGTCAATTGTGATTAGTAGTTGAATTGTCGAGGGATTAAAATCATGTGAAAGTATGATGTCACGAGATGAGAGGTCGATGGGATTATTGGTTGGTTTGTTAAAGGATAAGAGGTCGGTAAGATTGAGATTGGTGGTTGGTTTTCTAAAGGATAAGTTGACGGTTACAAAGAATCGTACAATCATGAGATTATAAGTTGGTTGTGATTAATAGTTAAAAATATATGTAAATGAGATGTTAATTGAACGAAGTGTGATGTCACGATATTTAAGATCGATTGTGATTGGTAGTTGGTTTGTCGATGAATTAGAATAATATGAAAGTATGATGTCACGAGATGAGAGGTCGATGAGATTAGTGGCTGATTTACCAAGGGATAAGAGACATAAGATTGAGACTTGTAGTTGGTTTGATGAAGGGTAAGAGACCGGTAACAAAGTATCGTAAGATCATGGGATTAATGGTCAATTGTGATTGTAGTTAAAAATATATGTGAATGAGATGTTGATTGACCTAAGTGTGAGGTCACGATATTAGAGATCGATTGAGATTAGTTGTTGATTTTCAAAGGATAAGAAACGTCTGAAAGTGTGAGGTCATGAGATGGAGAGGTCAATTGGGATTTTGGTGATTTGTTTGGCGAGGAATAAAAGACATGTGAAAATATGTGATTTGATTTGGTGATTTTTGTCAACTCCATTGAGAAAAAAAAATATTGGTGGTTAAATGTGTGACTGAGATGGTTGGTTGAATGAAGTGTGAAAGTGAGTTTACGAGATGAGAGGTCAATTTGATTGGTGATTGGTTTGTTGAAGGGTAAAGAGGCCACGATAATTATATGAGATGGTTGAGTTATAAAATACTCGAAGTAAGGTCACAAGATTAGTAATGAGATGTTCATTAGAGAACAAAAATATTGGTCGTTAAATATATGAGTGAATTTGTTAGTTTACCGAATAAGTGAGGGTAAAAAGGTTAGTGATACGATGAGATGGTTGATTTGCCAAAAATGATGGTAAAAGATGTTGGTAATGTTGAAATGGTTGAGTGCATAAGTGATGTCACGAGATTAGTAATATAAAATATTTATTAAGTAAAAAATAATATTGTTGGTTAACCGAGAAATGAGAATAAAAAGTCAAAGATGTCGGTGCTGATGAAAAAAAAGTTAAATGAATGTCGTTTTATCAAATTTGTTATCATTTTTGTTATGAATAACAAAAATAACGATTAATGAGAGGAAGAAGACAATCAATAAGATGTCCCAACTATTGAAGCACCATCATGTTCAGACCATAGATGTTGACGACGAAGAGGATAATGAAGACGATGACGATCACAAAGAGGTGAATATTGTTTATTTCAACTTTGTAAATGTGATTTTTATTTACCCTTGCGGTGCAAGGGTTTTATGCTAGTTAATTTAAGTAGTAATGAAATATTGATCTCATAAAACGTTTTTATATCAATGTATCTAAATTAAAAACCAAAACATCCATCTACATTAAAAACAAAACATCCTATCTCATATAGGCTTCTAAGATATAATGTCCACATGTCATTTAGTAATTAGGGTTTTCCAAGACATATGCTTCTATGGCCTTGAACAAGGCGAATGCCCTTCCTTTCCCTTCCTTGATTTTATCTTCATCGATCATGATGTCCCCCTTGGTCACATATCTGCTCGTGTTCTTGGACACGGAGCCTCCATCAGAACTGGCCGTGATCTTGATTTCGTAAGAGATTCTCTCTAGTATGCCCATTAAAACGTCCCCTTCGACTATACTATATCTATAAGTGTAGTTCTCTTTGTCCAAAACATCGATCACATTCTTCACAGTTTTGAATTGACAACCTACACCAATTAAATCTTCATAACAACTTTCATTTATTGAGTCTAAAATTTTGTTAATTTTACGATAATTTAAGTGAGTAAGATTTGTTAGTGATCACCTTCGCCGAAAGTGAAGAGCTTGATTGTTCCAGGCCCTCCATCGCCTTTAAGTGTCTCGACACTCTTGATGGATTCGGGCATGACCCTAGGGATGAGTTTGTCAAGGTCTAAGACAAAGGCCTTGAATAACTTGGCCGGAGGAATAGAGGAAATGATCTCCGCTTCAAATTCGGTTACACCCATGATCGAAAATAAAGTAGTTGATGGTTTGCTAAAAATAGGAAATGTGGGACTAGGAAAATGCTTGACACTACATATGTGGATTTATAGACTTTTTTCTCTCTAATAATTGGATGCAATGAAATAAAAGTTAAATTGGAATTGTGATCTTCTTTGAAATGTTTTTTAAGATTATCTGGTAGGGTCAGTATTGAGTATGGACGGCTATTTTGACCAATACCTTGTTTGATCTTGAGATTTTAATATATTTTCTTGAAAAAAAAAATTGTTCTATGAAAATTTGGGTTATTTGAGAGATTATAGATGAATTATTAATATATATATATATATATATTGTTTAAAATGTAAATTCAATAAAGATAAAGTAAGAATGAAATCTAAAGTTCAAAGGAGCTCTAAGGGTCTTGTTTAATATTGTCGGGTAAGTTTTAGAACTAAATTGATAATTTGAAAAGTTTAAATTGACCGTTTCATATTGTTGATAAAGTTCAAGGGCTTTTTTTATTGATATTTTGGTATTCTAACTTTTTTGAGAATCCAATAAACAATTTAAATTAAAATTATTATTTTAATTAAAATAATAATATGAAAGTTAATAATTTCAATTTGATTGAACAAGATTTTAATGAGAATTGAATATGCAGGTTAAATTTACTAGAGAAAATACTTTATATTTAAAATATGATTACAATTGAAAGCGCGCCTTGAGTTGGGTCGTTCGGATTGGAGTTTTTTTAAAACCTAGAAAAAAGAAAAAAAATAATGATTGGTGATGATATTGAAAAGATAATGATTATTTTTTAGTAAAAAGACTTAAAGAGTACTTATATATTTAAATAAAATAAAAAATAATAATTTAAAATAAAAGGTATTTTAGTATTTTGGTTAATAAAATGTGATATGATTGTTAAGAAATAATTAATTAAAAAAATTAATTTTTGTTAAGTTTTTTTAAAAATTCAAAAGAGAACCAGGCCTTGAATAGATGTTTAGGTGGGATGGTCTTAGGGGAAGTGATTAATTGAAAAAATGGTCACAATGATGTGCAGTCATAACAAAATATATTTAATCATTCAAATTGTGAGAGTGTGTTATAAAATATTGTTATAGAAAACAATATATATCTTGAGAGTAAAAATAGATGTTGAGTATGTATGGACAAGTCTCACATTACTGTTATTTTATAAATTAAATTATATTATCCAACTCAAATATTTTTATTTTATTTTTATTATATTTAAATAATAATGAAAACATGATGTCAGATAAGGCACTTCTAGTGGACACGAAAATAGTCAAAGTCCTAAATTAATTGGCAAGGCATCCTATTTAAAGTCTATGATTGAAAATATTTCTATGACATAGCTTTAAATTCATCCTCACATTTTAACTTACCAAATAAAAGCTCTGAGCTGTCATTTTCACGTATCACTTATGAGCACCTCGGCTCCCAATGCAAAGTTATTTTTTATAATAACTTTTAAAATGATATTGAGATTTGAGATAAAATTAACTTAGTTTATATGACTTGTTATCATTTTTATAAGTTTAGTGACTATATATATATATCAATGATTCTAACATTAGGAAAAATATTTATTTTCTATTTTTTACACTATTTGAATTGAATGGTCCTATACTCACCATAGAATCAACTTGTTAATGAGTTTTGATTAGGGGTGTAAACGAGTCGAGTCGAGCTCGAACTAGCTCTAGCTTTAGTTCGGTTCGGCTCATTATTTATTGGCTCGGTTTGAGCTCGATCGAGCTTTCAATATTAAGCTCGAACTCGGCTCGATCATATAAACATATGCTCGAGTTCGGCTCGAAAGGCTCGAATTTAAATATATTTAAATATTAATTTTTTATATTAAAAAAAACATAATGAAAGTCGATAGTTCATTCATCGGATCGTACAACCCTCCACGTACTTTTTGTTTTACGCCCGGTAACTCTTTCTCAGCAAGGACTTGGTTCACGTAAGAATGGACGTATTGGTTCACGTAAGAATACACATACAAAACCTAAGAGAATTATTAATGTTCAAGCATGTTTGAGAAACATACTTTCAAGTTATATAACTTGTATTTTAGATAACTTGAAAACATATTAGACTTTATTATATTTATTTTGAAAAATAAAATATTTTATAATGAAATAAAAATAATTTTATATTTTATAAAATATAATACATTGAGATTGTATATATTAAATAATATTACAGTATAATTATATTTTGATTTGATTTAAAAAAATTATATTTCTGTAATTAAATTAATATCAAATCTATTTATTTTCTTATAATTTATAAATATTATAGAATATATATTTTTAATTTATAAATATTATTTTGCTATATTTTTATAAATACTTTATAATGAAATAAAAATAGTTTTGCATCTTATAAAGTATAATAAATTAAGATTTCATACATTAAATAATATTCTAGTATAATTATATTTTGATATGATTTTCAAAATTTATGTTTATGTAATTAAATTAATATCAAATTTATTTATTTTTTTATAAGTATTATACAACATATATTTTAAAATTTATAAGTATATTTTAGAGAAATCATAAGCAATAAGCCCATAGATAATTTGATGTGTATATATGTTTCCAATTTTGATTAAAAAAGTAAAATATAATAATAATAAAAATTATATGATTAGACTCAAAAAAAGCTCGACGAGCCATCAAACGAGTCTTGACGAGCCATCAAACGAGTCTTACCTAAGCTCGAATTCGGCTTGAATCTTAAACGAGTTGGTTCGAGCTCGGCTCGAATTCGATTTTGACCGAACTCGAATCAAACTTTGACCGATCCACTCACAAATACCTCACGAGCGACTCGACTCATTTACACC
This sequence comes from Impatiens glandulifera, assembly GCF_907164915.1. Taxonomy (NCBI): domain Eukaryota; kingdom Viridiplantae; phylum Streptophyta; class Magnoliopsida; order Ericales; family Balsaminaceae; genus Impatiens; species Impatiens glandulifera. The sequence continues at coordinate 12,091,561 of NC_061862.1, read as the reverse complement.
CCTAGTTTTGGTACTCCAGTTTTGAGTTAGTTTGTTTCACCTTTCTTTTTTTTCTTTTCTTTTTTTTAAATTATTCGATAAACATTTAGATACATATGATAATATTAACTTATTTGAAATGTAAACGCTGAATCATATTAACTTATTTGAAAAGTAAACGCTGAGGGTATTTGATAAGCTTTATTTTTATGACTTATTATTTTTGTTTGGTTTAATCTATATATATAATGATGCTTAATTTTTAAAGTGTCCGGATTGCTGGGTCGAAAGATGTGGTTAATTTTGATATTTATGTGAGAGTAAATGGATACTTGGGTCGGATTGTGGGTTGACCCGCCCATAAACTTAAAACGGTTAAAAATAAATTTAAAAATGTTATTTGTAGGTTTCGAACTTGCAATCTAACAAAACAAATACAACCCTTTAACCAACTAGGCTAACAACACTTTATATTTAAGATTCAACACCAAATTTGATGAACGCGAGACATTTTAACAATAAAAGTTCAAATTTTAACTAACTTATTTATATATATAATGATGCTTAATTTTTAAAGTGTCCGGATTGCCGGGTCGAGAGCTGTGGTTAATTTGGATATTTATGTGAGAGTAAATGAATACTTGGGTCGGACTGTGGGTTGACCCGCCCATAAACTTAAAAAGATTAAAAATAAATTTAAAAATGTTATTTGTTGGTTTCGAACTTGCAACCTAACAAAACAAGTACAACCTTTAACCAAATGTGATTGAGACGTGGTTTGTCGAGGGATAATAGACCGGTATCATTTGAAAGTGGTTAAAGAAATATGAATCAAATATTTAATTGACCAAAGTGTGAGGTCACGATGCTAATTATTAAAAAATATGAATCAAATATTTGATTTACAAAGTGAAAGTGTAAAGTCACGAAATGAGAGATTCATTCGGAAAAAATATGTGATGAAACATGTGAGAAAATAAGTTGTTTTATCGAAGTGAATAAAATGTGAAATGAGAGCGTTATATTTTTTATTTTAATAATTTTAAACATTAAATAAATATTATTATAATTTTTTTAATTTATTTTATTTTTATCTTTATCCGTGTGCATCACACGAAAATTTTTCTAGTTAATTTGTGTAGCGCTTAAGTGTGTTTAATTTATTATGTAATTGCAATTTAATCATGCTTAAAAATCGAATCCAATTATCTATATTTTTACTCAATACTCACCTACATTTCTTGCATTGAAACTTATCCATAATTATGTAATTATTATTTTACCTCCGCTGCCACTCGGTCGCCACCCCTCCACCACCCAATTGTCCTCTTTCAATCTCGCCTCTGTCGCGTCTGACACTACTGCCTGTGCCGCTTCTGACACTACTGTCGCTTGTGCCTGTGCCGTTTTTCTTACCTACCCTCCTCATTCTTGGTTTCTTGGTATCTAATTTTTGATTCCTAAGTTGCAGGAGATGGAGGGAGGAGTATTGTTCCTTATTTTTGATTTTTGATTTTTGATTTCTAATTTCTTATTTTTATGTTGTAGGAGATGGATGAGAAGCCTGAGACATATACTAAGTAAGAAAAAAAAATACTATTCTATAAAAACATATATATGTTTAATATGAACATATACTAAGTGATAGAATGCACGCATGGAAGGGATACCATATATATCCCAACCAATACAAATGAGTTTCATAATTATGGTAAATCTTACAATTTGTATCCCAACACACATAGAGATATGACAAATAAGTGAAGAGAGAGGGGGAGAAGAAGAATTTTTTCACTTATTCGTTAAGAAATGGAATGAACATTTTTATTAAATTGTATAATTATTTTTACATCTCCCCTCAAGAAAAAACGTGGTAAAAACAAAGTTTCACCTTCACAAAAACATGTTGATGAAACATCAAACTACGATCATGTAGACATTGTCTTCAATAAACCCAATTCAGCAAATTTCATTTTTTTTACCAAAAAACTTGACAAAGTTATAATATTAATTAGAAATATCACATTAGATAGAAAGTCTTATTATATAACCAATGACCATTAGATAGAAAGACCAACCATTAGATAGAAAAAACCGATCATTAGATAGAAAGACCATCTAAACAACCATCCACCAGCGCCAACACGACCTCTACCTCCACAAGTGCCAACATGGCCTCTGCCGCCATAAGTGCCACCACCTCCGGCTCTGACTCTGCCACCGCCTCAACCTACGGCTTTGCCTCATCTGTCATGTCCTCCTCTAGTGTCCCTCAACCGCGTCCTCCTCCGACAATCGCTTCCTTCGCGTCCGACACTACTGTCTGTGCCACTTCTAACACTACCGTCGCATGTGCCTGTTGATGGGTATATTCTTCAAAATAGAACGATTTCCCAATTAATTGAGTATAAGAGATGAGAAAAACAGAATGAAATCAAACGATAATGCAAGACAAGATTTAGCGTGGAAAACCTCTCATCAAATTGAGAGTAAAAACCACGGGACCAGTCAGACCACTTAACAATCCACTATCATCAACAAGGTTACAAACATGAGTTCTCTCTAGATATAAACTAAAGTCACTAATCAATTGCAACAAGATCACACAAAAATCTTGGCAAATAACAACAAAGAGCAGAAAGAGTAAGATCAACCAACCTTATCAATTCTACAACTAGAAAACAGATCTTCACCGTTTAGAACGTATCCCCAGAAATAACCAATAAGCAGTTAACGTTTGAAGTCGATCAAACAAAAATCTTCTCCAGCTGCTACCTCAAACCCTTGAATATGTTTTTGCTCTAGTCTCTCTCTTGCTGTTATCCAAACTCTGTTAACCTAAATTGAAAAAATAATGTCTCTCCAACTAGGAGGACAAAACCCAACAAACTCCTCCGACCGACTAGTTGGAGGGTAATGTCAACCCGGCAACCGATCGACATAACTCGAACTTGTTTCGTGACACCATATTTGTCAACATATCTGATCCATTATCATCTGTATGAATCTTTTCAAGTTCTAACATCTTCTCATCCAAAGCATCACAAATCCAGTGATAACGAACTTCAATGTGTTTCGACTTTGAATGAAATGAAGAATTCTTGGCAAGATGAATTGCACTTTGATTATCACAAAATAAGACCTACCTTTCTTGTTTCAACTCAAGTTCCATTGTGAATTTTTTCAACCACAATAACTCTTTTGTTGCCTCAACTGCAGCTATAAGCTCGGCTTCAGTAGTAGAAAGAGCAACACACTTTTACAATTTAGATTGCCAAGACACAGTTCCCCCGATAAAAGTCACCAAATATCTTGTAGTAGATTTTTGATTATCTAAGTTTCCGGCCATATCAGAATCAGTATATCCAATTAACATAGGCTTCTCACATCCCAAAGTTAGTTGAAGATTCGTCGTTCCCTGGAGATATCTCATAATCCACTTCATGGCTTCCCAGTGATGTCTTCCTGGATTTGATAAATATCTACTCACTACACCAAAATCGTGCGCTATATCAGGTCTAGTACAAACCATAGCGTACATAAGACTACCAACTGCTGAAGAATATGGAATGTTCTTCATAAAAAACTTCTCATCATCAGTGGAAGGACAACTAGTATGACTAAGCTTAAAGTGAGAAGCTACAGGAATATTCACCACTTTAGCTTTGTCCATATTGAAGCGTCGAAGAACTTTCTTAATGTACATCTCTTGTGACAAATGCAACTTTCTGTTATCCTTATCACGGATAATTCGAATCCCAAGAATTTGACGTGTTGGTCCTAAATCTTTCATGGCAAACGACTTACTCAGAGTTTCTTTTAACTCACTAATTTTAGAAACATTTCTTCCAACAATCAACATATCATCTACATATAGCAGAAGAATAAAAAAATCATCAACAAAGAATTTTCGCACAAAAACGCAATAGTCAGTCTTGTTCATCTTGTACCCATGTTCAATCATAACTGAACTGAACTTTTGATACCATTGTCGTGGTACTTGTTTCGAACTGTAAAGACTCTTCACTAACTTGCAAACATAGTCTTCTTTTAGTTTGTCTTGAAAACCCTCTGGTTGTTCCATATATATCTCTTCTTCTAAATTTCCATGAAGAAATAATGTTTTCACATCCATTTGTTCAACCTCTAGATTAAGACTAGCGACTAAACCAAGAACCACGCGAATAGATTGCATTTTTACCACAAGAGCAAAGATCTTACCAAAGTTAATGCCCTTTCTTTGAGAGAAGACTTTTACAACGAACCAAGCCTTATATCTAGGCTGTGAAGTATGCTCATTTTTCTTTAATCGATAAAGCCATCGATTTTTCAAAGCCTTCTTGCCCTTAGGCAACTTTGTTAGCTCAAAAGTGTTATTCACACGAAGAGATTGCATCTCATCCTCCATGGCATTCATCAATTCCTTTTTATTTTCACTTTCCAAAGCTTCTTGAAACTCTCAAGTTCTTCAGGATTAGTGAAAAATACATATTCATTTGCTGAGTATCTAACTGAAGGACGTCTCTGTCGAGTAGACCGTCTTGGCTCATTAAAAAGTATGGACTCATCAACATTTTCATTACCTTGATCATTTTCATTTCCAGCATTAGATTCACTGCTAGAGTCAACATCAACAAAATCATTAGTATTTAAAGGATTACCAGAATGTAAACACATACCTTAATTTTCAGTTTGATCGTTGTTGGTGTTTATCAAGTTAGGAGCAACTGAAATTGAATTCACTTCAACCATCTCTTCATTTACTTGAGTTGGAACAACCTCGTCCACCTTGTCGATATCTTCAATGGTATAATCCTCCATAAATATAACATCACGACTACGAATAAGCTTCTTATTAACCGGATCAAAAAACCGATATCCAAACTCATCCAGTCCATAGCTGACAAACACACACTTCTTGGTCTTGTCTTCCAGCTTTGACCTCTCATCTTTAGGAACATGAACATAAGCTATACACACAAATACTCTAAGATAATCATAAGAAACATTTTTACCACTCCAAACATTAATTTGGCACATCAAAGTTCAAAGGAACACATGGTGTGAGATTTAACACATGTACTACTGTACTCAATGCTTCACCCAAAAAAAAATTGGTAACTTTGCTTGTGAAAGCACACATCTCACCCTTTCCACCAGTGTCCTATTCATTCTTTCAGCCAACCCATTTGACTGTGGTGTTTTCGGAAGCGATTTTTGGTGATGAATACCCTACTATCGACAATACTCATCAAAAGGTCCAATGTACTCTTCCCTGTTATCTGTTCGAATACATTCACCTTTTTTCCAGTTTTCCTCTCAACTGAGGCTTGAAACACTTTGAATGTGTTTAGCACTTGATCTTTCGTCTTTAATGTATAGGCCCAAACCTTTCGGGAATAGTCATTAATAAATGTTAAAAAGTAGTATGCACCACCAAGTGATCTTGACTTCATTAGCCCACATACATCAGAATGCACCAAGTCTAGTAATTTTCACTTTTTTTTGATTTAGATGATCTAAATGACACTCGTCTCTGTTTTCCAACCAAATAATCTGGACATCTCTTCAAGTACACATTTGAAACCCCACATAACACATTCTTCTTAGCCAACATAGTTAAGTCTTTCTCGCTAACATGAGCCAAACATTTGTGCCATAACTCAGAAGAAGAATCAGCCTCACAAGTATTGATGTACCATTTAGATATCCCAGAATGAATAATATACAGATTCGAAAGTCTCTTACCTTTGGCAACAACCATTGATCCCTTTTTAAGCTTCCATTCACCGCTAGAAAAAGAATTACAGAAGCCTTCATCATCCAATCTTCCAACCGATAAAAGATTGAAGCGAATATCAGGAATATGCTTAACTTGTTTTAGAACAAGAGTAGTGCCATTGGCCATCTCCACACAAACATTACCAATTCCAACCACTTGTGCTTGACCAGTATTACCCATACGAGCAATACCAAAATCACCAGCCTCATATATTGAGAAAAAATCTCGTCGTGATGTAGCATGAGTAGAAGCACCACTATCTACAATCCAATCCATCTCATCAAAAGACACATTAACATTCTCAACACCATTTTAACAAACTGTTATAACGGGTGCGAGAACAATGATAATAATAATAGTAAAAGACAGAATGAAAGCGACACCCGATTTAATGTGGTATCCAGTAAAAGTGCTGACTAATCCACGGGAAGAGCCACTGAAAAATATTCCACTATAATCGTTAATACGAATTACAGATACTCAATAGTTCAAGAGAAAACTAACACCCAAGCCCTTTATTTATAGGGCCAGGTCAAGACATTTTTCTTGCTCACTTCCTATGTGGGACAATCACCCAAAAAGAATATTCTAGGCAAAGAAACCAACAAATCTCCACATTGACTTGAATATTTTCCTAGATAGCCAGATGCACCAGATGTACTTTAAATACCAGATGTGCCAGATGCATTATATTGAATACCCAGATAAACAAAATAAATGCATTACACTTAATGCCCAAATGTGACTTGCTCTGCCTCAAGCCTTACCCCTTCAAGGGAAATCAACAGCTTCTAACATTGAGCAAGTTCAAACAGTGTTGAAACTTGCTCTGCGGAATCGACTTGGTAAACACATCAGCTGGATTGTCTGCAGTCCCCACTTTGTTTACCTTGATCCTCTTCTCACTTCTCAGAAAATGGTACCTCACATCAATGTGTTTTGTTCTTTCATGGTGAACTTATCCTTGGTTAAGCATATTGCACTCAAACTATCGCAGTACACTAAAGCCTGATCGTGGCGTAGACCCAAGTCACTAACCAATCCTTTCAACCAGATTCCCTCCTTATCAGCTTCTGTCAAAGCCATATATTCTGCCTCTGTAGTAGACAAAGTTACTGTCGGCTGCAGAGTAGCCTTCTAACTCACAATAGAACCACCAAGCGTGAATATATAACCGGTCATCGATCTTCTACTGTCTACATCTCCAGCATAGTTAGAATCTGAGTAACCAGATACTAGACACTAACTATCACCACCATAACTGAGACCAATATCAGATGTACCCCTAAGATAGCGAAAAATCCTCTTCACTGCTTGCTAGTGTTCCTTACCATGGTCTCCCATGAACCTACTGACAACACTAACAGCATATGCAAGAATCTGGTCTAGTGTAGACCATAGCATACATCAAGCTTCCCACTACACTAGCATAAGGAACATGTGACATGTATTCTGAGATGATTTAGGTGCAAATACTATAGACAAATGTGCATTTGAAGCACTAGGAGTATCAATGGGCTTAGCAGTAGCCATTCCAAACCTCGATAGAACTTTCTGAATATACCCCTTCTGTGACAAGAATAGTTTCTTATGACTTCTATCTCTGTAGATCTCCATTCCCAGAATTTTCTTAGCAGCACCTAAATCCTTCATTTCAAATTCTATACTAAGTAGTCCCTTCAACTTTTGAATGTCAGACTTCTTCTCAGCAGCTAGCAACATATCATCTACATACAATACCAAATAGATGAAGGAACCATCTTTGAGCTTGTTGTAGTAGACACAATTGTCATACGGACTCCTTGAATAGCCAATCTTAAACATGTAGCTATCGAACCGCTTATACCACTGCCTCAGAGACTATTTCAGTCCATATAAGGACTTCTTCAACTTACAAACATATTCCTCTTTTCCAGGTTCCTGAAAACCATCTGGCTGAGTCATGTATATCACTTCTTCTAACACTCCATGTAAGAAAGTTGTCTTCACGTCTAGCTGTTCGAGTTCCATGTCCTGATGTGCAACTATAACAAGTAGCACCCTAATGGAAGTATGTCTGACTACTGGTAAGAATATCTCATTATAGTCCACCCCCTCTTTCTGACTGAACCCTCTAGCAACTAACCTAGCTTTATACTTGACCCCCTCAGCTGGTGACAACCCTTCCTTCTTCTTGAACAACCATTTACAAGTGAAAACCTTTCTCCCTGGTGGTCTTCTAGCTAATTCCCAAGTCTAATTCTTTTGAAGTGACACAATCTCATCTCCCATGACAGCAAGCCATTGGACAGACTCAGTACCCGCAATAGCTTCCTTGTAGGTGGATGACTCATGAGGATCCACTTCCTCTGTAACCTGTAAAGCATAGGCAACCATGTCCTCATAGCCATACATTATAGGAGGTACACCAAAATTAGCTCTTCTAGGGCGATTAAGAGCTAGATTTTGGTGTTCTACAGATGATGATGGAGCAACTGAAAAATCTGCCGCTGAAAGTGGTTGAGAAAAACTCTCCTCTGCTTCACAACTAGCCTCAGTCTTTTCCTGCTCCACCTGTTTCTCGACACCACAATCTACCGGAATGGTGAACTTCACAGTTGGGTTAAGCATGGAATTTTCATCAAAGACAACATTCATACTCATAATAACCCTCCTCTCAGAAGGGGACCGGATCCTATATCCTTTCACACCATTCCCATAGCCTACATATACTCCCTTCTTTGCTCTTGGCTCCAACTTCCCCTCATTGACATGATAGTAGACCGTGCAACCAAAAGTTCTCAAAATAGAGTAATCAACAAGCTTCCCAGACCACAGTTCATAAGGAGTTTTCAGATTTATACCTGTGTGAGGTCCACGATTAATCAGATAGCATGCTGTGTTAACTGCTTCAGCCCAAAACATTCTTGTTAACCCAGCATTTAAGAGCATACACCGAGCTCTCTCCAGTAGTGTCTAATTCATACGTTCTGCTACACCATTCTGCTGAGGTGTATTCCTAATCGTATGATGTCTGTCAATCCCCTCAGTCTTGCAAAACTCATTAAACTCAGACCAAAAGAATTCTAAACCATTATCAGTTTGTAACCTCTTGACCTTCTTCCCAGTTTGATTCTCCACTAATGCCTTCCACTGCTTGAAGTTCTTGAAAGCATCACTCTTATGCTTCATTATGAATATCCAGATCATCCTTGAATAATCATCAATCAATGACATAAAATACCTGTGACCCCCTAAAGACTGTACACGTGACGGCCCCCAACAATCAGAGTGAATGTAATCAAGTGTGCCTTTTGTTCTATGAATCGCTTTGGGGAACTTGCTGCGATGTAGTTTCCCAAAAATACAATGTTCACAAAACCCAAGATTCTTTATCTTATGCCCACACAGAAGATCATCTTTAGCCAGAATTTGCATCCCCCTCTCACTCATATGCCCAAGCCTCATGTGCCACAACTTCATCATGTCTCATTGGTCAATCTTGGAGTAAGCAACATTAGCAGAATCAGATATCGTAGTACCTTGTAGAAAATACAAAGTGTCCTGCTTCACACCTTTCAGAATCACACATGAACCCTTGTAAACATGTAAGGCTCCACTTTCACCTTTGAAACTAAACCCCTTCTTGTCCAAAAGACTTAGAGATATCAGATTCTTCGTCATGTGTGGAACATGTCTAACTTCGTTCAATGTACGAAATTTTCCATCATTAGTCCTAATATTGATCGAGCCCATCCCAACCACCTTGCAGGTAGAGCTATTGGCCATAGAAATATTTCCACCATCCACCTGCTCATAGGTTGAAAACCATTCCCTCCTATGACAAATATGGTAAGATGCTCCAGAATCCAGAACCCACACATCAGTGTAGTGTGTGTGACCATTAGCAACTAAGGCAATATCCACTTCGGAGTTTGTACCATCTTCAGCAATTGCAACAGTACCTGGTGCCTTCTCATGTTGACTTTGTCTCTTCTTTGGACATTCATTCTTCCAATGTCCCTTTTCCTTACAGTAATTGCACACATCTGTTGGTTTCGAACCCCTACTGACTGGTTTCTTGGGGAACTTCTTTTTCTCCGGTTTACCATTTCCCTGATGGTTGTTTGCAACTAGCCCAACAGTCTGACTATCCGAAACAGTGCCACTGCAGCTATGTCGCAATTCTCTATTGTGAAGGGAAGATCTAACTTCTTCTAGAGCCAATGAATCTTTACCACTAATGAAAGACTCCCTAAAGTTTTCATATGATATTGGTAAAGAAACTAACAAAATCAAGGCAGCATCCTCATCATCTATCTTAATATCAATATTACGCAGATCTAATAATATTGCATTTAATTGATCTAGATGGTCTCTAAGAGGTGTACCTTCCTGCATACGTAGACTGAACAGACGTTGCTTCAAAAACAACTTGTTGGTTAAGCTCTTCTTCATGTATAAAGTCTCCAGCTTAGACCACAAACCAACAACGGTTTCCTCCTCAGCCACTTCAGTAATGATATCGTCTGCCAGAGCCAAGAGCAATGTTGAGTGTGCCTTTTCTTCCAAAGACTCCATATCAGCAAGTGGTGCGACAGGTGTAGGCTTCATCAAGGGAGCCCATAGGCCGTGTTATTTCAACAATGCCCGGACCTTCATCTGCCACAGACTAAAACTATTCCTCCCAGTAAACTTGTCGGCTTTCAAACTTTTACCTCCAACCATCGTTCTTGCCTGAGTAGATCTGAACAACCTTGTTCTGATATTAATTTGTTATAACGGATGCGAGAACAATGATAATAATAATAGTAAAAGACAGAATGAAAGCGACACCCTATTTAACGTGGTATCTAGCAATAGTGCTGACTAATCCACGGGTAGAGCCACTGAAAAATATTCCACTATAATCGTTAACACGGATTACATATACTCAATAGTTCAAGAGAAAACTAACACCCAAGCCCTTTATTTATAGGGTCAGGTCAAGACATTTTTCTTGCTCACTTCCTATGTGGGACAATCACCCAAAAAGAATATTCTAGGCAAAGAAACCAACACAAATAGTAAGAAAATCATCAACAATAGCAACATCATCATGATTTTTACCTTCTCCGTGGTTAGAAGTAGTGGGTGTGTTCTGAGTTTTCTTTTTGTTCTCCCTCTTCAATTTAAAACAGTTTTTCTTGATATGGCCTTTTAGGCCACAATGATGACACTCAACATTTTCCCACTTATTAGAAGTTCCACGAGACTTGCTACGATTACTTTCTCGCCATTTACTTCTCCCCCTGGATTCTGTAACCAAGACCTCTGATTGTAAAGAACAGTCTTATGTCTTTTGTCTCATCTCTTCATTCAACACACTACTTTTTACTAAATCCATTGAAAGAACACCATCTGGGGAAGAATTAGACAGAGTTGTTCTAAAAGTCTCCCATGAATTAGGCAGAGTACCAAGTAAATATAATCCATGTATCTTGTCATCAAAGTTGAGTTTCATCGCCTCCAATTGATTAATAATTCCCACAAAAGTATTCAAGTGATCAGTCATCGGAGAACCAACTTGATACCTTAAGGACATCAATTGCTTGATAAAAAACAGTTTGTTATTACCTGTCTTTCTCTCATACAATTCTTCGAGCTTAGTCCAAAGAGTACGAGCATCAGTAATAGAGATAACATGGTTCAGAACATTGTCATCAACCCATTGACGAATATAACCACATACTTGTTGTGCAAGAATTTCCAATCATCCACACTTTTTCCTGCTGGCTTTACTGAAGAGAACACTGGAAAATGAAAACTTTTCACATACAGTAAATCTTCCATTTTAGCCTTCCAGATATTATAATTGGAACCATTCAAGCTCTCACCATCCTAGATGTGTTAGTCTCCATCCTTATACTCAAATAAAACCAAGCTCTGATACCACTTTGATGGGTAAATGTATTCTTCAAAACAGAACGATTTCCCAATTAACTGAGTATAAGAGATGAGCAAAATGAAATGAAATCAAAATGACAATGAAAGACAAGATTTAGCGTGGAAAAACTCTCATCAAATTGAGAGTAAAAACCATGGGACTAGTCAGGCTACTTAACAATCCACTATCATCAGCAAGGTTACAAACATGGGTTCTCTCTAGATATAAACTAGAGTCACTAATCAATTGCAACAAGATCACACAACAATCTTGGCAAATAACAACAAAGAGCAGAAAGAATAAGATCGACCAACTTTATCAATTCTGCAACCAAAAAACAGATCTTCACCGTTTAGAACGTAGCCCCATAAATAACCAATAAGTAGTTAACGTTTGAAGTCGATCAAACAGAAATCTTCTCTAGCTGCTACCTCAAACCCTTGAATATGTTTTTGCTCTGGTCTCTCTCTTGTTGTTCTCCAAACTATGTTAACCTAAAGTGGAAAATAATGTTTCTTCACATTATATATTGTGGGCCTAAATAAAGCCCACAATAAGTTGGGTCTCTCCAACTAGGAGGACAAAACCCAACACCTGTGTCGTTATTCTTACTTAAGCTCCTCAATCTTGGTTTTTGATTTATAAGTTGTAGGAGATTAATGAAGTAGCTTGGTTTCTTGGTTTCTGATTTCTATATTGCAGGAGATGGAAGGAGAAGTCTGAGACATATACTAAGTGATATAATACACGCATGAGAGGGAATACCATATATATCCCCACCAATACAAATGAGTTTCATAATCATGGTAAGTCTTACCATTAGATAGAAAGATCAATCAACCCGTCATTAGATAGTAAAAACAAACTAAACATTAATTACCACCAAGTCCACCAGCGCCACCACGGCCTCTACTGCCACTAGCGCCATCTTCACCGCCACCACCTCCTGTAGCGACCCAAAGATCGTCACGAGACTTGACATTTAGTATAAAAATATTTTTAAAGGAACATCTAGGTTTGGTAAATATTATTTGTAAAAGAAATGATTTTAAAATTTTCTCGTTCTTGTAATATCTCTTTACTCTTATCTTCTAATTTTCTCAAGAAGAAAAGTAAAAACATTCAAACTTCCCATAATTTATACTTATAATTGCCTTAAAATTTTCCACAACATAACATAAAAAAATTGTCTATTTTCTTACAAAATCTAATCCCAAAATATATTTACTTCATCTAGTAGTCAATTACTATGACAACTACCAAAATAATTTACTTGACGTATTCTACAGGTCTATAAGCCTTGCCAAGCACAAAATCACCTCACTTTCACTTATCTTCGACTGCATTTAAAATCAGAATGCGATTTAGCATCCTAACCTACATCAAAAGTTGTACTAGCCTAATGCTAAGTAAGAAATTTAAAATACATCATGATAACATCTTGTTATTTACCTTACTTTTTACTTAACATAGGTTAAGAGGTTTTAGCAAAAGTAAGCAATACATAACATAACGTGCATCCGACTAACGAAAGAAACATAACATGCATTCACTGAGCTTCATAGTGGAGAAGAAACATAAAATGCATCTACTAAGTGGAAGGAACCTAACATGCATCAACTAAATCTTACCCACACTTAATGGTTTTACACATACTAATATAACTTGTCTTTCTTCACATTACATAGCCACAACATAAGAATCACCTAACATTAAAACTACTCGCCACTTACCTCTACCAAATCAACCTTAGTACTTTTGAATGTAGATCCCTAAAGACCAAATATATTTACATTCACTTACCTGAAATTCCCTTAGCGATGTTGAGTGCTTCCTCCACTTGTAGACTTCAACTTTGAAGAATATAGAAATAAATTCAATTGAAATGGAGATGGAGAGGGCTATTGGTTGAAGAACAAGAAAATTAGATGAGAAGATAATCTTAACAAAAGAGAGTAATTGATGAAAGACCATGCACCCATCTTTCTTTGCATGATTGCAAGTGACACATAAAATGTGTCACCTCCTTAATTACTACTTAATATTAGTATTCAACCCCCTTTTTATCTCAACTTCAACTTTTACTCCAAGATCTTAATTCCTCATTCACAATTTAATAATACTAAATCTTGGTTATTACACTTCCAACTCCACCTTGTCCTCCTCCATTATCGCCTCAGCCGCGTTCTTCTCCGACACTATCGCCTCTACCGCATCCGACACTATCGCCTGTGTCGCGCCTAACACTACTACCTATGTTGATTGCGACACTACCGTCGTTTGTGCTTGTGTTTGTACCGCTTTTATTACTTACTCACTCATTCTTGGTTTCTTAGTTTCTGATTTCTAATTTCAAAATTGCATAAGATGGAGGGAGAAGCTTGGTTTCTTAGTTTCTGATTTTTGATTTCTATGTTACAATAGATTGAGGGAGAAGCTTGAGACATATACTATATGATATAATGCACGCATGGGAGGGATACCATATATATCTCCAACCAATACAAATGAGTTTCATTGGTTATGGTAAGTCTTACCATTTCTATCCCAACACACATACAGAGAGATATGACAAATAAGTGAAGAGAGAGGGGTGAAGACAATTTTTTTCACTTATTCGTTAAGCAATGTAATGAACATTTTTATTCAACTGTATAATTATTTTTACATTTTCCCTCAATGAGAAACGCAGTAGAAACAAAGTTTCACCTTGACAAAACATGTTGATGAAAACATCAAATTACGATCATGCATACATTATCTTTAGTAAGTCTAATTCAGCAAACTTCATTTTTTACCAAAAAAAACTTGACAAAGATATAATATTAATTAGAAAAATCACATTAGATAGAAAGTCTTATTATACAACCGATTATCATTAAATAGAAAAACCAACCATTAGATAGAAACAACTGACCATTTGATAGAAAAACCAACCATCCATTATATAGAAATAACCAACCATCAAATAGAAAGTGCAACCAACCACTAATTACCACCAGCGCCAACACGTCCTCTACCGCCACAAGCGCCAACATGGCCTCTACTGCCACAAGCGCCAACATGGCCTCTACCGCCACAAGAACCAACATGACCTCTACCACCATAAACGCCACCACCTCGAGCTCCGACTCCGCCACCGCCTCCGACTCAGTCATCGCCTCTAGCTCTGCCTCGTCTACCATGTCCTCCTCCAATGTCTCTCAGTCGCGTCCGACACTACCGCTTGTGCCGCTTTTAACACAATCGTCGCATATGCTTGTATCGCTTTTGTTACTTACCCTCCTCATTCTCGGTTTATTGGTTTCTGATTTCTAAGTTGTAGGAGATTGAGGGAGGAGTTTGGTTTCTTGGTTTCTACTTTTTATTGCATGAGATGGAAAGAGGAGTACACGCATGAGAGGGGATACTATATATATCCCCCACCAATACAAATGAGTTTCATAATTATGGTAAGTATTACCATTAAATAGAAAGACCAACCAACCAGTCATTAGATAGAAACAACAAACCATTCGATAGAAAGTCCAACCAACCATTAATTAACACCAAGACCACATGTGCCACCACGACCTCCGCCGCCACTAGCGCCACCTTCACTGCCACCACCTCCGATTGCGCCTTGTCCTCCTCCATTATTTCCTAGCCACATTCTCCTCCGAAACTATCGCATTTACCACGTCCGACACTACCGTCTATGTTGAGTCCGACACTACTAACCGTGTTGCATGTGACACTACAGTCGCTTGTGCATGTGTTTATACCGCTTTTCTTACTTACCCTCCTCATTCTTAGTTTCTTGGTTTCTGATTTCTGGTTTCTAAGTTACAGGAGAGGAGATGGAGGGAGGAGCTTGGTTTTTTTGGTTTCTGATTTCTAATTTCTATGTTACAAGAGATGGTGGGAGAAGAGTGAGACATATACTAAGTGATATAATGTACGCATGGTATGGATACCATATCCCCAACCAATAAAAATGAGTTTCATAATTATGGTAAGTCTTTCCATTTGTATCCCAACACACATATAGAGAGATATGACAAATAAGTGAAGAGAGAGGGTGAGAAACGATTTTTTCCACTTATTCATTAAGTAATGGAATGAAAATTTTTATTAAACCGTATAATTATTTTTACGTCTCCCCTAAGGAAAAATGTAGTAGAAATAAAGTTTCACCTTGACAAAACATGTTGATGAAACATCAAACTACGATCATGCAACTGTCTTCAATAAGCCCAATTCAACAAACTTCATTTTTTTTTACCAAAAACCTAACAAAGATATCATATTAATTAGAAACATCACATTAGATAGAAAGTCTTATTATACAGTCGATGACCATTAGATAGAAAGACCAACTATTAGATAAAAACAACCGACCATTAAATAGAAAGACCAACCAACCATCAGATAGAAAGTCCAACCAATCACTAATTAACAACAACGCCACCACGGCCTCTACTTCCACAAACGCCACCACCTCCGGCTCCGACTCCGCCACCGCCTCCGACTCCATCTCCGCCTCGTCTGCCATGTCCTCCTTCAATGTCCCTCAGTTGCGTCCTTCTCAGACACTATCACCTCCACCGCATCCGACACTACCGCATGTGTCGCTTCTAACATTACCGTCGCCTGTGTATGTGTCTCTTTTTTTACTTACCCTCCTAATTCTTAGTTTCTAATTTCTAATGAAATATCTCTAATCATAAATTCTAGCCTATAATAGAGATGGGTGGAACTTAATCATGCTTAAACATATAAAATACAGAAAACAGTCACATAAGCGGAAGCTAAAGATTGTATTTTTCATTAAAATAGAAATATTATACACATAGGGCAATGAATGCCAAAAGATGCTACAAAAATCCGGTCCTTTACTACAAATACAGTCCAACAGTTTTGATCTTTACAAAATACTCGGTCTTTTTAACAAAATACAGTCATACAAAATGAGTTTCACAAAATACAAAGGTGTTCATCAATGGTCCCTCCTTCCACACTCATTCCTGTAGATTGCCTCCATTCCAAGAGTCTCTTCAGCTAGCATATAAAACTAAGGTTGGGTACCTACACCACACAAGCATAGTGAGTCTAATGACTCAACAAGCATTTTAAGAGTTTCAAAACAATGTTTTAAAATGATTTCCTTCATGTACAAAGTGTAACATGCATAAAAGATTATAAAAATATTCATGTGGGTTTTAAAAGTATTTCATCATGGTGAAGGTACGGTAACATCGTGAGCACATCATTTAATCTTAAACTCTTCAGAGCTGATCCTGAAGGGGAGGAATCCATATCTTTTGAAAACATATTTGGAAGGGAACTTTTCAGAGTCAATCTTTAGAGTTCACAGCCTGTTTAGGCACATATTTGAGTGGGTAGATATTCTGAGAGCTCATCTCCAGAAGTCAGTCCCATATTATATACAACCAGTATTTTGGATTGACTACCAAAGCTCATATTGGCTAGTTGTTCTCCCATAACAATCCGTCAGTCATACATCTGTATAGTTTCACCATGATTCTATAAAAATAGAACATGTTTTGGAAAACATAGACATCCAAGGAAAATCATATCATCCTTTGTAAAACATGAACATGCAAAGAAGAACAAATCATACTTTGGAAATATGTTGATCAATCATGTTTATCATAAAATCATATACATGCAATAAAATCATGTTTTAAAAACAACATGCATCATTTATAGAAAATACATTAATTATATATTGCATGTGTGGGTTTCTAAAAATGGTTTAAGAAATGTTGCTTGCCTTATATTCCTAAGCTGCTAGGATGGCTAATATCCAATGACTTCTAAGATCGGTTGTACTTCAAGGACTTCTAAGGATGTTGGTTCTATTTCTTTAGAGAGAGAGAGAGAGAGAAAGTGTCATTACTAAGGGAATTAATCAATAGTGAATGTTATATAGTCTCATGGTAGGTGGAAAGGAGAAGTGTCATTAGGATTTACTAATTATTGACAATTGGAGGACATGTGTCAATAGAACTTACGGATTATTGATAGCTGGAAAACATGTGTCCTTAGAACTTACTAATTTAACAACTAAAAAACATGTGTCTTTACTAATTTTGACACATGGCTAAGGCATGGGCATAGACATGAAAAAACTATGGGCAGAAGTCAAATAATTAAAGGAACCTATTCAAAGGATCCTTGGTCGGACCTCTCGGTCCGAATCTCTCGGTCATAATTAGAAATTCTCGGTCCTAATTGGAAATTCTTGGTCCTGAGTCTTGAATTTCCTGGGTTCCAATTTTCTTCGATCTTGGGTACAATTATCCTCGATCCTTGGCTTTGGCCAGAACTGACCGAAGATTCTCGGTCATAAAGTGATTTTAGGGTGTGACATCTAACTTGCAGGAGATTGAGGGAGGAGCTTGGTTTCTTGGTTTTTGATTTCTATGTTGCAGGAGATGGAGGGAGAAGTCTGAGACATATACTAAGTGATATACTAAGTGATATAATGCACGCATGAGAAGGGATACCATATATATCCCCACCAAAACATACATAGATAGAGAGATATGACAAATAAGTGAAGAGAGAGAGGGGGAGAAGACGAATTTTTTCACTTCTTCGTTAAGCAATAGAATGAACTTTTTTCTGTCCAAAATTATAGAAACCACAGGAACTACAGCAGTACCATTCTTCAACACAATTTGTTCAAGAACAACCACCACGTTCACACAAGAAGGATCCAAATCGATCTCCTCTTTAACCTCCCTCAACGTCGTTTGCGTATCATTAGCAACATCCCATGCATTAGTGGATAGCACAATCTCTTCGTCAAAATTACTCTCAAATCTTCTTTCTCTAACAATAATAGAATATAGAATAAAACCCTCCGTCAATGGCTGCTTCGGCCACCGACAGAGGCAGTAGAAAACTCTCCAGGATTCTTAACCTTGAAGCTCTAATACCATGTTAAATTTTTCAAGAGAAATGTGTAAACTAGAAATTGTATTATTGAAGTTATGATCCAAACAATTAAATCTCCATAATATTATACTTGTAAAACTACATATATTTAATAAATTATTATTAACTAGGAAGATCCTCGTGCGATGCACACAGATAATAATATGTTGTTATAACGTCCCCCGTTCATCAAATTTGTTGTTGAAATTAAAATATAAAGTATTATTAGCCTAGTTGGTTAAAGAATTGTACTTGTTTTATTAGGTTGTGAGTTCAAAACATACATATAACATTTTTAATTTTATTTTTAACCGTTTTAAGTTTATAGACGTGTCAACCCAGAATCCGACCCAAATATCCATTTACTCTCACATATATATCCAAATTAATCATAGCTTTCGACTCAGCAATCCGGACACTTTCAAAATTAAGCATCATTATATGTATATAGATTAGTTAGTTAAAAATGTCTCGCGTTCATCAAATTTAGTGTTGAATTTAAAATATAAAATGTTATTAGCCTAGCTAGTTAAAGAGTTGTACTTGATTTGTTAAGTTGTGAGTTTGAAACATATCTATAGCATTTTTAATTTTATTTTTAACCGTTTTAAGTTTATGGGCGGGTCAACCCAGAATCCGACCCAAATATCTATTTACTCTCACATATATATCCAAATTAACCATAGCTCTTGACTCGGCAATTCGGACACTTTCAAAATTAAGCATCATTATATGTATATAGATTAGTTAGTTAAAAATGTCTCGCGTTCATCAAATTTAGTGTTGAATTTAAAATATAAAATGTTATTAGCCTAGCTGGTTAAAGAGTTGTACTTGATTTGTTAAGTTGTGAGTTTGAAACATATCTATAGCATTTTTAATTTTATTTTTAACCATTTTAAGTTTATGGGCGAGTCAACTCAGAATCCGACCTAAATATCTATTTACTCTCACATATATATTCAAATTAACCACAGCTCTCGACTCGGTAATTCGGACACTTTCAAAATTAAGCATCATTATATATATATATAGATTGGTTAGTTAAAAATGTCTCGCGTTCATCAAATTTAGTGTTGAATTTAAAATATAAAGTATTATTATCCTAGTTAGTTAAAGAGTTGTATTTGTTTTGTTATGTTGCGAGTTCGAAACATACTTATAACATTTTTAATTTTATTTTTAAGTGTTTTAAGTTTATGGGCGGGTAAACCCAGAATCCGACCCAAATATTCATTTACTCTTACATATATATTTAAATTAACCACAACTCTCGACCCTGCAATCCGGACACTTTCAAAATTAAGCCTCATTATATATATATATATAGATTATCTGTAATGTATGAATTATAGCATTGATGATGTTTTTTTAGTTTATTTAAATATATATTTAAAAAAATACTTATTTTTATTGATCAATTTAATCTTAAAAAATTCAAATAAAATGTGAAACTCATACAAAATACATTTAATTATAAGTTATATAACTATGTATCATAAATTAATCTAAAATAACTTAAATATCAATAAAAAAAAAATATCAACAACATTTGTCTTCTTTAAACAGAACTAAACTCACAATCAATCTAAAGAATAAAATAAGATGCAACATGCTTGTGTAAAGATCTTTAAAATGGTAGAATTTGTTAAATTTGGGTTGATCTTAATTGGGTAGACCTCTTTTTTCAAACTTTATGATTTTTTTTTAAGTTATAACGAAATTTGTCTTAAACAGTTTTAATTGTAGTGATTTTTTTATATACGTGACATTTATAAATAATAAATAAATGATCATACTACTATTTAAAAGTCGAATTCAGTGAATTGTGAATTTTGACTCTGATTCGTTGAAATTCGGTAGTCAAAATTTTCGATTTGCTAAAATTCGGTAATTGAATTAATGGCATGCATATTTTTATTTATAAATGACACGTAAATAATAAGTTAACATTATTTGAAATTGTTAAGACAAAACGACGTAAATTTAACAATAAAAAGTCATAAATTGTGAAATTTAAAAGAAATCTGAATTTCAATTAACTTTTTATTACCGAAATTTAACCATTTGGTCTAATTTCAATTGTTTGGTAATCATATTTGGATGGATATTTTTTCAATACTGAGTGAGTTATATATGGTTTCCAATTTATCTAAATTTAGAAAAATAAAAACATAGATCAACTAATCCTTTGATGAAGCAATTAGTGGAAATACAATTAGAATAGTGTTATTATTTTTGTTAGCCCAAATTTCTAGTACTTATTTGAAACTTTGAAAAGTTAAATGACATAATTTGATTCTGATCTAAAATGAGATGGTTAATTTTGATAAATGAATTTATAGAGGAGAAATTATCTATAGCGAGGTACATGGTAAAAAGGGTGAGTCTCCTCGTTTCCTCTCCGATCGTCGCTGTTTGTTTTTCTCAATCAATCTTGTTTGAGAATGAATACCTTCTTCCCCGCGGAATTTTCAGTCATCGCCCCCATTTAGGAATCCGACTTTCCAAAACCCTAATTCCATACACTTAAAACCTCTCCAAAGAAATCGAAAACATCTCTCATTATATGTCTCTTTCAAGAGGGAGTCGCAATCGCGGTGGAGAAGACCGTTTCTACTGTCCACCGGCGATGCGTAGGCACCAACAGCCGCAACAACAACAACAACAAAGGATGCAGTCTAATAGTATCAAGTCACCCAAGTCTAACTCCAACGCATCGTTGACGTTGACGGATGCAGAGAAGAGAATCAAATCTGATGATGGCTCTTCAGCGACGACGATGACGACGATAACCGCCCCTTTGTCCCCTTCTTCTTCTTCTTTGATATCTACGCCGAGAACGATCGATTTGACTAATTTGGATCGGTTTCTTGAGCACACAACTCCATCTGTTCCTGCTCAATACATCTCCAAGGTAAGTACTCATAATCTTGACATGAAAGGTTTCTTATGGAAATGGTTAATTTGTTCTTGGATTTGTAAACTTGCTTTTTTCTCTCTGTATTTGAACAACCATATAAACGAACTTCCATATGTTATATTAAAGAAACGAACTTCACCAAGATCACACAGACCCATATGTTAAAAATTGAGGAAAAAAGGCAACAAAAACGACCATCTTGTTGGGAAATTGAATTCAAACTCCATGAATGAATATATTTAGTACTTTGGTCGCATCTTCTTTATGTTTGTCTTGCTTAACCTGTTGTGTAGACAGCATCTAGAGGAGGGTGGAGATGGCGAGAACAGAAATCAAATCCTTATTTCATTCTTGGTGATCTTTGGGAATCCTTTAAGGAGTGGAGTGCTTATGGTGCAGGCGTTCCTCTTGTTCTATCTTATAGTGATTCTGCTGTGCAATACTACGTTCCTTTCCTATCTGCCATTCAATTGTATATAGACCCATCAAAACAAGAATTAAATCCCAGGTTAGCTCTCTCATTTCTTCAACAATATGCTTCAACAATGGATGATTGGCTAAGGCTTAACAAGAAAGAATTGTTTTGGGCAGGAGAAGACCTGGCGAGGAGAGTGATGCAGACTCGTCAAGAGAAACCAGTAGTGATGGTAGCAGCGAATATATGCAGGGCGGTTATAACCAGATTACGAGAGTTAATGGTGGTGGATCACCGGGTAATGAAGGCGACACAACTAGTCCTCCTGGTTTACTTATTTTTGAGTATTTAGAACATGATTTGCCTTATGGACGAGAACCCTTGGCAGATAAGGCAAGCAAATCAACTGCCCTCTCTTATTTTACCTTAGAACATTGCAATTTAGAGTCATAATTAATACATAACATCCTTTTGTTATATATAGATTGAAATCCTGGCATCTAGGTTTCCAAAACTGACTACCTTACGAAGCTGTGATCTAACTCCCGCAAGTTGGGTTTCTGTCGCCTGGTACTGATCTTTCCTTTTATGTAATTTATGACAAATTTATTTATTTATCTGTTACACTAACTGTATGTTTGGGAAAAAAAAAGGTATCCCATATACAGAATACCAGTTGGTTCATCATTACAGAACCTGGAGGCTTGTTTCTTAACATTTCATTCTCTGTCCACTACACCCTTGAGAAGTGAGTTCTTTCTTTCTTGTTCTCTTAGAGAATTTATATTGAATCTTCTTGTTTTAATGAAATGTCCAGGTATGATGAACACGAGAGAATTGGATAGTCCTATACCGTCATCAAAGATGTTACTGCCAACATTTGGGCTGGCTTCTTATAAGTTGAAGGTGTCTGTTTGGAATAATTTGAATGGAGTTGTTGAAGAAAACCAAAAGGTCGGTTCTCTACAGATGGCTGCTGAGAATTGGCTGCGTCGTTTGCGAGTCAACCACCCCGATTATAGCTTCTTTATTTCTCATAGTTCGTATATCAGATGATTTTACTTTTTTTCTTACTGAATCAACTCTGTCCAGACATTCAAAACTGGTGTCGAGTTGAATTAATTTTTTCAAATATTACTAGTGTAAAAATGGATATATGATAGGAAAGTTGACAGACAGATTGACCAGGATATAGTTCGATTTTTAGGTTATCCATTACTATTTTTCTGTTTCTATAAGTCATTGTTTATTTAGGAACAATTTGTGCATTGTGAATTGTGATGATAAAATGTTGATATTTCTTTGAGTGATAATATTACCTATTCTTCATAGTGAATATCAAGCTAGGTTCTTTCTATCTGTACTAAGTAGCTTTTGAATAATGACCCACCATAAGTAACTCAATTGAAAGCATTATTAACCATATTATTTGGATATAATAGTGTCAAGTTTATGTGAAATTAATACATAAAAGAAGACTACAAGAAAAAAAGGGAAAAAAAAGAAGCCAGCTTTAAGAAACATATTTTCAACATCTCTTCCCTATGAGAATCTACAGTTCATGATCGTCTTCCCTATGAGAATCTACAGTTCATAATCCGTCACCATCCATGAAGGTCGACAGAAGGAGCCCTCGCACAAACTCAGACTTCCGAACCCTTTCTTCCTCGTTTTTGTCATCAGCCAAATCAGATGATTGCCCTACACTCCTGTCATTCATCACAACCCCTCTTCTAATTTTAGACTAAATCAATGGTATTGTAGATCCCTCAAACATTACAGAAAACCACTCAAAGCTCAATGATAGATATTAAAAACAAGTTTATGATATTCGTACCTATTGGAGGAGGGTTCCAAAACTGGGGTAGCATTCTCTGTTTTTTCATCAACTGAAGCTTGAGGAGGATTCGAGGAAACAGGTTCATCCTTGATCACAACATTACGTAAGAAAGATGACAATAACTGATCAGATTCTACACTGGATGGTGAAGCTGCGTGTGAAGATTCTTCCTGAATTTGTTTCTTCAATCGAGAAAGAGCAAGAATGGATTCACTCTTGCAATATCTCCTTTCCTGATTCTGCTGGACGTAATATCTGTCAAGGGAAACAATCCTCTACTTGCAAAACCTAAAAAGCATGAATGAATATTGAATTCTGCATATTTTGTTAATGAAAAAAAGGATATCTTAAGAAGACTTGAATGCTGTTCAGTAACATGACGAAGTAGATCCCTTCCAACTTTCTTGGCACAGATTGGACAAACCTACATAGAGATATTCAATTCAAGCAAGTATTTCATCAAATCAATCACACAAGGAACAACAACATGATGGTTCAATTTAACAAGATGATGAACAACTAGATGATACAATTTATTCACATTCTTGTCCAGTTAAAACCCTAAACCCTAAACCAGATGAACAGTTAGTACATATATATATATAATTGAGAGAGCTTGTGAGCAAATTTACCCCTCTCTTGACTTCAAGTGCATGTTCTTCATCAAAATGACAGCATAAACTTAAAAAGTCAAAATCTTCGCCACAGAACGGGCAAAGGAAGTCCTGACTCAACTCATCATCATGATGATCATCATAATCACTATCAACTTCTTCTTCTTGGTATAGATCTGCACACAGATGAATTCCACCGAGATTGATCAAACCCAAAATAGATTGAGTCAACAATGATTAGAAAAAACAAACCCAAGTTACCTGATTGAGAATAAAAAGGTGTGGAAGTAGAAGAAGGAAGATTTAATTTGAACCAAGAATCGGCGTCCATTAATGAATGAGTATGATCACAGAAACTGAGAAGAATTTCGAATATGGGTAGGATTGAATCTTCTTTCTTATATGGTGATGATGAAAAAAGGGATATAGCCGTAGGAATGAATGAATGAAAAGCTTGAGTTTTTTCTATGAGAAGAGAAGACCCTTTAATTCTAGAAGATGGGGAGAAGGAGATTGTTTAAATACTTACAAAAACCTTATTGCACACGCCATACGCGGAGTCTTCACCAGGGTTTTTAGTTTTTAATGGAAAAAAAAAAAGGTTGAATATTGTGAATTTATAATATTTTAATAAATTTTGTTAAAAACCCTTTTTTTATTCTTTCCATAGTTTAAAATTTCAAATCTTTTTAAATTTTATTCTTTCCATAGTTTAAAAGTTATAAGAATATTTTAAAATGAGAATAATACCATATTTGTTAAAGGAAAAAGTTAAGTTCTATCCTATGTGTTTTGCCACATAAAACCAAATAAAAATACTTAGAAACCTTATAATTAAATATATTTGTTTAGACTATATATTCAAATTCTAACTTAAACTTTTAATTTAAAATAATAAATAATAAAATATTTTGAATTTTAATTTTAATATATATATATATATAATATTTATAATTAGTAAAATAAATAATAATGAAAAAGATACTATTAATTATATTTAAGAAACTCAAAATATTATTAAAATATATTTTATTATTATGATATTATTCTACTAAATAAAAATAAAATCTATATCTTTTAAATAATAATATATTATAAATAGATATATAAAAAATAAAATTATTAATCTTATTAAAAAAATATTTTATTCAAAAATTATCATTACTTAAGTATTTTTAATTTATTTAAATAAAAATGTATTATATGTATTATTTGAAAATATATTTTGATTTTATAAATTATACGTATATTGTATATTAGAATTATTAATCCTTTTAAAAATTAACTAAAATAAAATTATAATTTCAAAATATTTAATTATTTATCAAAAACTTAAGTAGAATTTGAGTATATAGGTTAAACAAATCTACTTAAACAATGTAATGACTTGGTGCATTGCTTTTTATGTTTAACTTATTTTTGTAAGTGAGTTTTAGTATTCGAATTTGTTATTATTGAATATTTTTATCAAATTTAGTATCATTCCCATTTTAAGATTTTGATTTCTATCCTTCTATATTTAATATTTTCAGCATTAATAATAAATATTGCATTAAAGAATAATAATATTAGTATAAAAAATAGTAGTATATATATATTAGTTATTTTGTGTTATATTAGATAATTTAGTTTAGTTAATTATTTTAAAGTTATTTTGGAAACAAATTGAACTTGAATTTGTGGATAATTGGGTAAATACTTCAATATTATTATTTTTTTAAATGTCAAACCAAAACAATATAAATATATCTAACCCCTATGGTGTAGGGTTGAATTTAGGGTGAAACACATTGAACTTGAATTTGTGGATAATTGGGTAAATACTTCAATATTTAAAAATAAAGAAAAAGTCAAACCATAACAATATAAGTCTAATCATCCCTATGGTGTAGGGTCGAATTTAGGGGGAATATAAAGTATAACCCATATAATATAATCCATATAAATAAGATTAATGATAAGTTTATTTAAATTTTGACCAATTCTATATGTGATCATATAAGGATTACCATAGGGTCGAATTTAGGGTGAATATAAAGTATAACCCATATAATAAGATGAATGATAAATTTATTTAAATATGGACCAATTTTATATGTGATTATATAACTATTCATAAATTCGGGAGTAAAAGTACTAAGGTAGCTTTTGATACCTGGTATAAATTATAAGAAGGTATTAAGAAATATAAATTATTAGTGTTTAGTTAGAAATATAAAATATGTATAAATTATATAGGTTTTATTATTTTGTGATTAGTTGGTGGTATAAAAGAATAGTAAAAAGTGTAAAGATTATTTTACCCTTATATTTATATAAATTATTTTTAATTATTATTATAATATTTATCTTATAAGTAGTTTGTATTATTAATTATAGTAAAATTAATAAAAAAAAATTATAATATTTAATTATCTTATAAATGTATTTCTAAAATAAATAATATTATTATAAGGTTTACATTCTTTTATATATAATTAAGCTTATATAATTATATAAATAAAACTTATTTATTAATTAATAGTTAATAATTATTTTTAAAATTGATGTATTATTATAAATATTTTATATTTAAAAAATATTAATTATTTTTATAAAATAAAATATTAATAATAATAATTTTATAAAATGATATTTGAAATTAAAATGTATAATTATAATTAGTTTTAAAACTAAATTATATATATATAAGTTGTATTGATTAATAATAATAATATTTAGTTATAGTTTATTATTATTATATTTTAAAATATAATACAGAAATTAAAATTTTAGTAATTTGTATTTTTAATTAACATTATTTTGTATTTTTAAATAAATATTATATTTAATTACGTAAAGTTATCACATTTAAATGTTTATACTTGAAATAGCATTTTTTTTGTACTGAGATAAAAAAGTTTAAAAAATTAAATAAAATATGTAATTGCATATTTATTATTATTATTATTATTTAAATTAAAAAATTAAACACATTTAAATATAAATAAATATTTTGTTATAGTTTATTATTATTATTATAAAATATAATAAAGAAATAAAAATTTTAATAATTTTATAAAATTAAAGGGTAGAAAAAGAATCTTAAGATTTATAAACTCTTGTAACACCTCTGATGAGGTACTATATTATACCGTTTTTAAGATATAAATTATACCTAAAATAATATTGTATACTTAATTATTAATAAATCAAACATCTAATATAATTTACTGTAGATAAACTATACTACAATATTGTATATCATACCAAACATAGACTAAAAGTATAAACAAACTTACATAAAAATTGGATATGGACCCCATATTTAATAAATTATTAATTTTATTTAATTTTGTTGTCTCGTTGGAATTTTAAAGATTAATTCAGCATAAGAAAAAATTTAGAAAATAACACAAATTTAAAGGTTGATAAAAAAAAATAGTATTTAATCAAAATACTAAAATATTATTTATTTAAAATTATAATTATTTATTTTATTAATATATATAAATATATATATAATTAAGTTTTTTTACTTAAAAGTATTTTTATCTTTTTAAAATCACCACGAATCCCTATTTTCAAATAATAAATGTTTTTTCAAAATCCTTTAGGTCTAAATCTGACCATTTAAACAAGGTTTGACATTGCATTAACAAACCTATTACCAATCCTTATAGTAAAATTGAAGTGGACATATAGTAAGGTTAGATTTACAAATAATTAATCACCAAACAAAAAAATCACTAATTTTTCATATTAAAATTAAAGATCAGGGACCACATATTTAATGGTTTAGCATGAATCAGGGACGGACACAAGATTTGGTGGTGTGTGGGCTTAAATTTTTTCATGGTGGGCTAAAATAAAAAACTTTTTTTTTTTGGATAAAACAGGTAAATAAAAGTAAGTTTTATCATTTTTTAATAATTAAATAAATAAAATAGTGAATTCTATTTAATTTTTTTAATAATTAAAAGATAGTGTCACATTTTAATCGTAAATATTTTTTTTTTACGATGGGCTCAGCCCACCAAACCCTACATAAATTCTAGCATGAATAACAATGAATACTACCCACATTATTTTTGTCCCATCTAGTAGTCCAGTCCTGGGTTTTCCATGTCCCAACTTCCTAAGACAATTTTTAAAAATTATTATTAAATAAATTCCTATAATATCAAAATTAATGGGCCTAATTTTCATATTTGAGAAGAAAAAAATAAAGAGGAGAATGATCTATAGAGCTATATAATGTAACAAGTGTTTCATCAAACATTAATTCATCTTCAAACTAAAAATTCATTTTTAAACTAAAAATTCATTTTTAAACTATTTTTTTTTTACACAAACTTTTTCATTACTATTTATATATTTATCAACTTTACAAATCCAATATTTTTTAAACACACCCATTAGATAAAATTAATTATAAATCAATAATTTATACATATAAAAAAACAAATTATATTAAACGAACAAAAAAAATTACACTAAAACAAACATCATTAAAAAAATAAATTAAATATTATTAAATAAACAAGTTACATCAAAACAAAATTATTAAAAAATTATTTTATTATTTTTTAATTTTGTATCAATATTGTTCATTATTATAAATTTATAAATTTATGATATTTAAAAAATATTAATAAAAAAACAAGATAAAATAGAAAATGAAAAAACATATCAATAAATTATTTAAAATATATAAAATTAATATATTAATATTGTTAAAGAAACATTTTTTATTTGTAAAAAGTTTGGAATATTTGAATAGTGTATACTAAAATTGTGATTAAATATAAAAGAAAATGAAGATAAACTCATTTTGAGTTTTAATTTAGGTGTGGATTAGCGGGTATTTTATATGTGGCTATAGAAAATAAATCATTAGGATGTAATTCTTTATAACAGACTTCATTTTAATCGCATTAGATATTCATAAAATTATTAAACTAAGTAAATTCATACGATTTTTAAATTTACAATAATTAGAATTTATGGGTTTATAAATAATTTCGATTATAAATAAAAAAATATTCTAGTGTTATTAATTTTATATCTTTTTTAAAATAATAAAGTATAAAACTACTTAATTATATATATATAATTAAGTAGTTATATATATATATATATAGAGGAGTGATAGAGGGAGGGAATTTGGTGAAGGAATTTGGTGAGGGAATGACGTGGCATCACCTTCATTGGTTGGAAAATGTAAAAGTGGGAGGAAAGAGAGAAAAGAGAGAAATTATTTGATTTTTTCAGCGAATAAGATTATGCCACCTCACCAAATTCCCTCACCAAATTCCCTTACCTAATCATTTCTCATATATATATATATATATATATATATATATATATATATATATATATATATATATATATATATAATATTCTTATAAAATAATTCTTACCATTTTTAATTAATTTTCAATTTTATAAATTTATAACTAGATTATTTTAGGTAAACTTTATAGTTTGATTACTGTGTTAAAAACCTAACCAAATAAATAAAACTTATAGCTACAAAGGATCTGTCAAATATCAAAAAATGTAATGAAATTAATAAATAAAAGAGGAGAAAAGAACATAATATATATTTGATTTTGGCTTAATACATGATATATAAGAATCAAACTTAAACCGTTTTTATCAAACTTTTAACTCTGTATAGAAATATTCAAACTATTAAAATTTAATTATTTAAGATTTTTCTTAAATAAATAAATAAACATTAGTGTTCTTATTCTAATTATGATTTTTATTTTA
The DNA here is from genome assembly GCF_907164915.1 of Impatiens glandulifera. Classification (NCBI taxonomy): domain Eukaryota; kingdom Viridiplantae; phylum Streptophyta; class Magnoliopsida; order Ericales; family Balsaminaceae; genus Impatiens; species Impatiens glandulifera. Next base: position 12,061,401 of record NC_061862.1, on the reverse strand, counting down.
CTAACTAATTTATCACGTTTAAAATTGAAATTATATTTATAGAAGTTTTAAGCGTATTTAAAAAAAAAGTATTTTTGTAAGATTTGCGTATTATAATATCAAATGCGGTTTTGGTGACTAAAAAAATATGTAATTTGATAAAAGATTTGAAGAGCAGTAGATTTGATATTTATTTTCCACAAAAATTCGAAACGATATAACTTTGTGTACCGCCCAATTTGGACATATTGTGTTTTAAATTGAGTATTTTTTCGAGATATACGTGTTTCAAAATGGTCGAATGTGATTTGAATGCATTAAAATATGTAATGTGTAGTGAGAATAATTAAATTTATTTTTATATAAATATGATAAATTAATTAAAAAAACAAATATTATATAAAAATAAGAAGCCAACATTCATGCAACCTTAAATAACTAATATTGTAATAGTTCAAAATCTCAACATCTTCAAATGAAAATAACGCACGTTCAAAAGATTATTTATTTTAAAATAACAGATCAAAGGATTGGGCTGCAGTTTGGGATTTCTCTCATGCGGCATTGGCCCATCCACGCTATTGGGCCTCAAGATTCCAAACTACTCATCTCGATTCTAGAATATTACTTAAATGTGTAAAGTTATTTATTCAAAAATTAAGAATCAATAAGCTCTCTTAGCCCAGTTGAATAGATCCAAGTAAAAAAAATCAAATTATTTTGATTAATAAATAAAGATAAGTTAAAACCTATTGAATTGTTTAAATTAAGTTTTTAATAGCAAGAATACAACAACTTAAGTAACATTATTAATGGTTTGATTCTATTCCTAACTTTTTATTACTAGTTGTATTAATTCTTGCTATTTTTGTTATCCAAATATGTGTCCTCTTTATTCAGTTTGGTCACATCCATGTTCATTTTGATTAATTAACTATTACTAATTTACTATACCTGTATTCTTTCATTTTATTGTGGAAAGTTAGCATTAAAATTATTAGCTAAAAATAACTTGTAATTAAGAACCTTTATTATTTCTTGCCTTTTCTAACACTAATGAAACTCAATTTAATTATTAAAGTTTTGTCAACCTCACTTAATTTCTTAATTTACACTGAATTTATTTATTTTCAGAACTTTTTAAAAATTTTATATTAACTTTTTAAGTATTGTTACACAACTTTTGAAAGAGAATAATATTTCAATAATTGTGAAGAGATGTTTTACAAAATTAATAAATTTAAGTCCATAATTCTTATCAGCGATTTAGAACGAAAACTCTCAAATTAACTAATTGAAATCGAGATGTATTCCATCACCAAAGGATGGTTATAAATTTTTGAAAAATAGTAACAGTTGTAAATTGAGAGATCTTTTTTAATAAAAATATAACTCAATTAAATACTTTGCATCCTAATTAATTATACATACTCAATTTGAAAGAAAACTAGACCGACACAGGTAGCACGACACGATCAACACGATAGGCACAGACGACATGACACGATCGGGACAGACGACACAATAGGCACAGAAGACACGACATGATCGGCACAAACGGCACAATAAGCACAGAAGGCACAACACAGACGACACGATAAACACAGACATATAGACATGATCGATATGGACGACACGATATTGTCTTGCACCGTTCACTAAGTGCTGCTAGTTTAGGGTTTCTTGTGTATTTGTAAGCGTAGCTGGAATTTGCCCTCGATTGCGATTTATCTTTGATCATTTATTATATATTTATATTAACCATAAACTCATTCTATTTATTAGTTAATATTTAGTCTGTTTCTTTTGTAGGCAATTCAATTTCATTTAAATTTTACAATTTAGGTTCCTTATTGGTAAAAATATATAAAATAAAGTTTTATCTTAACGGTTTAAAACTTTGTTAACTTATTACAATTCGACTATAAAATCTTTAAAAGTCGGTGGTCAAAATCCACATTTTTGTTGAAATTCAATAGTTAAATTAATGACATTAATATTTTATTTATTTATTTATAAATAATGCGTAATTAATAAGTTAACGACATTTGAAACTATTAAGATAAAATCTTGTTTTATATAACTTTAACCATAAAAATTTCAAATTATAATATTTGAAAAAAAGAGGTCGAAAATCAATTGACCTGAGTTCCAATTTGTAAATTCGACCAATTAAAATATGACCAAATTTAAATAAAAAATATTATAATAATTCAATAAATTAAAATTTAATAAAGAAATTATCATTTTTTTTAAATTCTAGACATCAAACAAGTTGGTTATTTAAATATTTTTAATAAATTTTTACCATAAATCTTATTTGATGAAAAAATAAATTATTTGTGTTTTTAATTGGTTAAACTAATATAATTTTAATTTTTTAATACAAAATAGGTATTTTTGTTAATTAATTTAATAATTTAAGTTAAAATGAAATACTATAGCATTATTATAGCATGATCTAGTTTTGAATTAAAAAAAATAATAAAAAAGAACTCATATTATTGGAGTTGGATTTGAATTAATGTATATATTAATAAATTTAATAACATTATTTGTTCAACTACTATTTTAAAATTAGGTGTTTTCAAACAAGCTCTAATTTAACTGTCTTGGATCTTTGACAACTAGCTAGGAGTTTAATTATTTATTTTATTTGGGTATTATATTTTAGACTCAATTTGTACATGATTTGATTCTTTAGTACCTTAATATAATTAAAACTCTTTTTGTTTATATGAAAATGGGACCCATCAAGCCAGCCACTAAGAACATAACCACGTGTCCGATCCAATTCTGGACTCCCATCTTCCAACACGTCACGTCTACTTGATGTTGACCGTTGCCAACGAGGATGGTCGAAATCCCCTTAATTAAAAAAAGCTGCGTTTGGATGCTAATTTTTTATTTTAACATATTAATTAAAACTAGGAGATTATTTGTTGTTAATTTGCTTTAAAATGTTTCTTATTTTGAAAAGGGTAAAAAAATATTAAGATTAAACAAGCTCTGTAATTAAAAACTATAATTTTGTAATAAAAAAGAGAAAGAGATAAGTATGTATGGAAAATAATACTCATTAAGGTTAGATGATAAAAAAAAAATATTGAGGCCTTCTGTTAATATTTTAAGATGTTATAATAATAATTAAATATAATGGTTTAATAATTTAATTTAAATAATTAATAATGAAATATTAAACTACATCAAACAAGCCTTAATTTAATCTAAATAATTACATCCATACAAAGTCTTAAAAGGTATGATTGAGAAGTTCACCGACTTGGAGTACCCTTTGCATATGAGCTTAAAAAAAATGTTTTGATTAATATGTTTCTCTCATATTATAAGAACCATTAAATTGTTAAATTGGGATTATTTATTATTTATTGGGAGTAAATTGGGATTTTGAAAATTTATTAATTTTAAAATTATATAAAATAAGGTTTTATTTTAATAGTTTCAAACGCCTTAATTTATTATACACGTTAAATTTATAAAAAAAATAATTTATGTAATTAATTTAACTATCGAACTTTAACGAATTGATGGTGTGACTACCAATTCTCTAAAATTCGATAGTCAAAATCTTTAGTGACATTGTTTTGTTTTTTTTTATAAATACTATGTAAACAATAAGTTAACAATGTTTAAAATCGTTAAGACAAAACCTTATTTTATATAACTTTAATCATAAATAGCTTCAAATTGTGAGGTTTGAAAAAAAATGTTAAAATCTTAATTTGTCTCTAATAAGGAGTTCCAATTTGACAACTTGGTCGAAAAGTTATTTTACAAAAAAAAAAATGAAAAGTAAAGGTGAAAGAGAAAAGAATAACAAGAAATTAACCATTAAGTGAGTTTAACTAGCAAGAATTAGTGTCTAAAAGACCAAATGTTACATGTTCGATCCTCATTTAAAACGCCTTAAATTTAAGTAAGGTCATGACTTTGGAGATTGTGCTAACTTATTAAATTAAAAAAATGTAAAAAATAAATAAAATCATATCTTTAGCAAAACTTAAAATAAAAAAAATTAATAAATAAACAAAAATTTATTTTATCTTAGATAGTCGATATGTTTTGTGTTTTAAGGAGGTAGAAACGACATCCCATCTTCTCTTACATTGTAAGAGTGTTGCTGATATTTTGGTATTTGGAGTAATATTGGTATTCATTGAGTTATACTCAGTGCATGTTGGAAAACATGAATTGAGGCACCTAAATTTGCGGGTACAAGACAATGAAGCTAATAATCTCTATTATTTTCTAGTAAATAATTTTACTGAAGAGGAATCTGAATCTTCAATAGTCTCAAACATCCACTTCAAATCTTTCACAATATTATCATTTTGACATTATATGAGGTTCGATATGAGAAGTCGATAGATTCAGTATGGGAACTCATTTTTGGAAGATCTTCGCACATATTATTTTGTATTATATTTTTTTTATTTTTTTTATTTTTATTTGTCGTTATACTTAAACGACTATCAATTTCATAATATTATAGCAAAAACAATTACGAGGAGAATAGAGATAGAAAAAAATCAATAAAAATAATTGTCCCTAGCGAGAAATAGGTCTATATTATAGATGGAGACTTCAGATTAACCATAACATGTTATCCACACTAATGTTGAGGTTAAAGGGGTGGGTTTTGAAAGACACAATTGCAATAATGTCAAGCACAATTCATGGATCCCTAAGAGGTTGATGAAGTCTCAAATAATGTGGAAGAGACATTTTGGATTTTTGGTGGTCAAGAGAATAGGAGGTAGGAGCGAACCAACACTGGTAAAATATGTAGAATTATCGAGAATTATTGTCGAGAGAGAAAGAATTCTCTCGGGAATATTAATATCACCGAGAGAAAATGGTTACCCTCGTAGATAGTTGTTAATATTACCGAGAGCAAAAGGTTGTCGTCGATTATAATATTATTACTAAGAGTAATTGGGTACAAATCTTGGCGATATTCATTTAATATTATCACTGAGAGCACTCGAAAACGCCCTCGGTAAAAATATTTTTATTTTGACCTAATTTCTCGGCCGTCTCTTTCTTCTTCCTCTTGGCCACTCCTTCTCTCCCTTTAAAGCCAATAATCGTCCGTCTTCCAATCCCACCTCAAAAAAAAATCTCACAGATCCACAACTCCAGAGGTAATTACTCACTTTTCTTCAACAAATCTTGTTCTAAATCTTCAAATCTTTACTTCTACATTTCCAATCGATCGAAGACAAGTATTTGACACTACTAGAAACTATAATCTTCCAATTAAGCCACCACTAAGAATAATCAAATTAGAAAAGCGTCGATCCATAATGCCAAGTCTCTTCAACCGGTAAAGAGAATCCCTAAAGAGAAAATCAAGAAAGAATCGTCCATTTCTATCATCCATTGATTCCCCTCCCCAAACCCCAATTGTAGTTCTCCCAAACCTAATCTATTTTTTTAAAATGTTCCATTTAATTAAAAAATCGTTTAAGAACAACGAGAAAAGCATAACATGAAAAAGTTAGTACAATATTAGAATAATTAGTTGACTCTAAGATCTTCAAGAAGCGCAGTAAGATCTCCATACGAATCCACATGTTTTTCGAATCTAATCTCCGACATCGTCATGATAATGGCATTGTGAATAATCTTTAACGACCTACTTTCATTGTTAAAAGTTCTCTGATTTCTTTCCAACCATATAGTCTACCAGAAAATTATAAGGATAAAGACCCATCTTCTAAGTCTCGTATTTTTAGTCTCCCCAATTAATGCCTTTCAATAACTACTAACAGTTTCCGGCATAACTTATTATATTTCAATCAAATTCCACAAAAGACTCCATATACTTGCAACAACGTGACAATGTAAAAGTAGATGAGAAGTTATCTCAATCTCTTTGTAACACATACAATAACGATTCACAATAATCGTGTCATTTTTCATACATCTATCGTTAGTGAGAATTTCACTACGAATAACACTCCAACCAACAATGGAGATCTTGGTAGGCATCTTAGACTCTCATAAATTTTCCCAACAAAGATCATATGGGCTAACTTTATTGAACAAAGTGTAACAATGGTCCATTACTCCATTTAATTAAAAAGTCCTTTCGAGAAGACGGATTTAACCCATTATTTCTAACCATGAACAAAAGTCTATCATTGAACATGTTTTCTTCACTATTCAATCTTCTTCTATACCTGATACGGTTAGGAAAACCACTAGACCGAATGTCAAACATATCTTTGACCGATGTATCTCTACAAATAGAAATAGAAGCAAGCTTAGAGAAAATATTTGCCAAACATTTATCACCACACCAAGTGTCATCCTAAAAACTAATCGAACTTCCATCACCCACAATAAAAATTAAATGCTCCCGATAAATCTTCCACATGGCATAAATACCACCCCAAATTGCATTCCACGGGTCTATAAGAGTTCTTGGTGAACGAACCAGACTTATCCTGACCATATTTACATTTAATCAATTTGACCCAAATACTCTCTTGCTCAGATACAAATCCACTAAACCATTTGGATAATAAGGCTTTATTAAAAGAAATAAGATTACAGATTCCTAGTCCCCCTGCTCTTTATTAATTTAATATTATCTCAACTCACTAAATGAGAAAATGAGGAATCAGACAATCCCCATAAGAATTTACATATAATTCTCTTCATCTTCACAGCTACACACTTTGAGAAGACAAATAGGGACATCATATAAGTTGACATTGAAGAAATAACGCTCTTGATAATTAAGGAATAAACGATCTCCCTTAGAAATTATCTTTTTTTTTTATAAATGGAAAGTTTCCTCTCCATTTTACTAATGATCGGGTCCCAAGAAGCTTTGGAGCTAGCTTTAGTACCTAGGGGGAGCCCGAGATACATAGACGAAAAAATTCTAATTTTAAATCTCAAAATACATGTCAATCTAATCTTTCTCCTAGACGAAACTGAATTAGAGAAAAAGATATCAGACTTACCCAAATTAACACGCAGTCCCGAACACGCTTCAAATAACTAGAGAATATCACGCTTAAAACTGATGGGTCACAAATTTTTCACGTCGATATATAGTTCCGTCTGCCTTACAAATTAGGACAATCAACGTAGAATTTCAACTTTTTTCAAAAGATAAAAATCGATAAAAATTATTTATAGCCGCCATGATATTAGCATTAAGGAACTTCCAAGCCTTTTAAAAAAACTCAATCCTATATCATTATAAACAACTTCATATTACAGCGGCGAGATCTGTAACAAATCATGGATCGATAGACAAAAGATGTCTTCGTATTGTCTTGTGTAAAAGCCTGTTGAGAAATGAGAGATTGTGCATTGAACATCAAATGTGATATTTAAGAGTATCATCGAGAGCATTGGCTCTGCTTTCGGTAAAAGAATTTAATTATCACCGAGAGTGATTAGTGCTTCCGGTAATAATATTATCTCCGACGGCTCTAAATGCTTTCGGTGATACTAAAATTTCCTTCACCGATAGTCAAATTACCGACACCTTCTAAGAGAATTTGTCGCCCTCGGTGAAACCATCACCGACGACAATTTAACTTTCACCGAGAGTTTTGCCCTCGTTAAAAGCCATATTTTTACTAGTACAGAACACTCTTAAAAAATGATTAAGCCCAAAGCTTAAAGCATTCATAATATCGGCCACGGCCACTACTACGTCTTGATCATACTAAATGTTTCCATAAGAATGAAATGGGAAAAGGGAATTACTCACATGTCTCAAACCTATTGAATTGTAGTCTAATAACCCATTTGATTAGACATAGACTTGGTCCATTTGATCAACGTCTATCTCATAAGGAAACCCATAAATCTCACTCTATATGATCATAATAAATATTCTTGATATTTAGTTGAGATAATAAAAGGAATAATTTCCTCAATTTGTTTGCTAAATTTGAAATCAATATACTTGATTTAATGTAAATAACATGTAATCCAAACTAGAAGTAACAATTTAGATGGTCAATATCAATATTTAAATTTATGCGCGTGAAATGACTGTTAAAACTACCAAGAATCCCTTTTGTCTTAAAAGCATCTCTTGCTCCACATAAAGTTAACCCTTTTGGAGCAACTTGAAATAATACCATTATTTAAATGCACACCATATTTAATCATTAATTATTGCAAGTATTAAACTTAGTTTCAAAATATGGCCATTAATGACAAGCCTATTAATGCATAAAACATTCCCATTTTTTAATTTTTTTATAACTTGAATTCTTCACTAAAACCACAAAACAAAGTAACAATTATAGAATTATACACGTGATTTTGTTTATAAACATTCAAATTTGGAGTTGAATTTGAATTATTATATTATTAAGTATCTCATTTGAATATTAATTTATATATATATATATATATATTTTTATTAAGTATCTCATCTGATTATTAATTTGTAATACCTTAATTATATATATATATATATATATATATTAATAAATTTAATAATATTTGTTTGATACATACAACATTTCTCACCCAAATATCAGAATAAATCCCTGTAGTTTCAACACACTTAGCCGGTAAACACTCAACCAGTTCGCAACGTACAACCCTAACGAAGTCGAAGCCTCAAACCCAAGACGAAACTGATAATATCCAACCTTTTTATTTTCGATTAGGAAGAAGAGGGAATTGAATTAGGTATCTTACCTCTTATATAAAAAAAAAACCTTATCCAAAGATATTCTAGCAAATTAATTTCTCACTCACTCAATCAGTCAAGTCAATGATACCATTATATTTGAGTCTCTTTGTATTCATGTTACATTTCACCCTTTCAGCTTTAATATTTTAAAATTATTCAAATTACAATTACTATGATGCAAAATGTTAAATATATTACTAATCTCTTAATTTTTAATTTGTATAAAATAAATTAAGTTATTAATTAAATTCTCACAAATAATGTTCAGATTTAAGTCAACAGAACTAAATTCAACACAAAATAAAAGAATATTTAAAATAATTAATCATTATACAATTTTTATATATGTACTGAATATTTTAAGGTAAAGTAATTGCAATAAAAAGTAACATGTAATGATAGAAGAGTCTTTGTTTGGCACACAAATACACACACAGCCGCAAGGCTCAGCTTTGTTGGGCATAAAGTCTTTGGAAGAGAGAAAAGGTTCATATGAGAATATACTTTTTGCCCCTCCTTTTCTTTAATTTTACTTATATAGAATTATTTTCAAAATTGTTTAATATTTATAATTTTTGTTAAAAACAATTAAAGCTGTTATTTTGCATGAAACTTTGAACATGGGTTTGTTTGTACTATTAATTTTTTTTTATTATTATAGTCTCTTATTACTTTTAAATTAATGTATTTTAACAAAAAAAAAATATGTAGCCTATAATTATATTCATATAATCAGTGATCTGTTTTAATTAGTTTTTTTTTTTAATTGTTGAAAATAATATGTGACTTATGAAATATATATGTTTAATATTTAATAAAAGATTCATATATATTTTTTATTTGAATAGTTTAATAAGAAAAAGAAGTAAAAAAAAAAAACCAATTATAGATAAGAAGAGAAATGAGGGGGATTGATGACACGTGTCAACGTAGGGATGTGGATAAATCTGCAGTGCAGGAAACCAATCCCGTGCTATTGCCGGCAGAGGTAAAGGCATCTCTTTTTCGATAATGTTAAAGAAAAAAAAAATAATAATAATATATATAAATAAATAAATAAATAATTACTGTTTAAAAGAAAGCGAAATTACAGACTAGTGGTTTCTCTCCCAGTTTCTTCATCCCAACCCTTAAAGTCTTGTTTGAAATATAATTATTATCAAAATATAAATGAATGAATTTAGTTCTTTTGTATAATATTATATTACATTGTAAACATGAAATTACACATCAAATGCATATTGTAATAATATATATATATATATATATATATTCTATATAAAATATAAGGTTTTTTTGTTTTTTTTAATTTAATATAAGAAACATGACTTTTAATTTAATTTAATATTTTCTAAGTTGTTTTATTTTGGATTTGATCCAAAACTTACTATCAAACAAGTATTTTTGAGCTTTTTATTTGTTAAATTATTATAATACTTTTTTTATTTAAAATTTAAAATTTATAAAAATAAAGTAATAATATTAAATTTATAAAAAAACCCAGATAAAATTTTAAAAGAAACTCAAAAACCCACGTCAATGAAGCTCTAAACAAGTCCTTATATATATATATATATATATATATATATATATAAAAAGAGTTATGTAGTTATGTTACTAAAAATACAACCTCTTTATTTTATATCTTTTTATCATTTGAGTTTAAATTTGAGTATTTTTAGTTAAAATTAAATCAAGAGAGTTGATATATAAAGTAAACTCATTATAAAAAAAGAATTATGATGTTTTGTTATTAAAATTTACTCAAAAGTTAAAAGTAAGGAATTAGTCATGTGATGACACTATACACTATGCAAATTATATATAAATATAATTAAAATTATATATATGAACAAGTGAACGTGGGAGATGAGTGACTTATTTATAGCAAATATATGATGCCACTTTTGAAAGTGGACCTCCATTTTCTTTTTGGGTTTTTCCTTAACATAGCCACGGACAGCTAAATTCTAATTATTTCCCACTTCTTTTTTTTCTGTGTGTACTTTCACATCATTATAAGAAAATTAGGATTTTCAAGTATTTTTTATTTTATTTTATTATTTTTTATTTTATTTTTATTCATATTGTATAATGATAAGTGACCTAACTTAACCTATGATAAAAGAGGGAGGTGAAGAGCAACCCTACTGTCCCATTCTCATGGGGACAATTGTTTTTATTGACCTTACAAATAATGCAACAATTTTCATACATATTTTAAACAAAATTATATATAATATTAATAAAACTATTCTAAAATACAAAGTAATCAAAAAAAATGTGATTAGGAAATGTGGTTTTGTTTGAAATATACCCAAAACAATATAAATTTATTTAAAGAAATTAGTATAATATTTAAAAGCATAACTCCACACTTCAAAAGAAATTATAATAATAATTTAGTACATCAATAAAGTAATATGATATCCTAAATAGAGCAATAAAAAATATCAAAAAAAAAAAAACAAGACAATAATTAAAGTTTCACAACCAAGAGATTCTATATTGACAACAAAATTATAGTAATAATTGTATTAGACGATTATATGTTAATTTTTAAAAAATAAAATTTTGATTATAAAAAGTCAACACAAACTACCTTAAACTTATAAAAATTTAATTTTGTAATGAGGATATCTTATTAAATGTCATCCTAAACAACAAAATCAAATTTTAAACATTTTATTAGAATTAATTTGAGCATTTTAAAATAATATATAAACTTATTTTAACGGGAGAAATTTGAAAAAATAACATTCATATTAAGGGTAAATGAGTTGGTGACCACTTTATATTTTTTTGACGAAATTGTTTCTGTCGCGATACGCAACCGGATGTCATGTGAAAAGTCCAGAAATCGCGAGACGCAATTTTTTTAAAAAATAAATAAATTTTGTGTCTCGCGATTGTGAACTTTTCACATGGCGACAGATACAATTTCGTCAAAAAAATATGAAGCGATCATTAGCTCATTTAAGATTATGCGCTGATCACCAGCTCATTTACCTCTTTTTAGGGTCATTTCGTCAAATTTTCCTTTCAACAAGAACAATTAAATTGTGAAAGTTAATTGTTTTTCTCGAGCTGAATAACCTATTAAGTAACGTTTTTATTTAGTTTTTTTTCATGTCATGTTTTTCTCGTTGTGCTTAAACGATTTTTATCATTTTTAATATATATAGACTTTTTTAAGAAAAGAAGATAAATAGTAACAAATAAATGTCAAAACAAACTAGCCTTAGCTAGATATATATAGATACATTGTATAATGTATATATGCATAAACTGGCTGGCGTGGGGTTAGTTAAGTTATAAGCGTCGTGAGCTGGATCCACACTCAACGGAGATACCCACTTTCTTTCTAAATATATTTTTTTATTATTATATTTTCCGTCAATTACATTATTATTATTTATTAAATTGATTACAACATAATATTAATTTATTTTTAAATTAAATTAAAATAAAAGTATAAATATGAATTATTAATAAGAATATTATATTATATAGAATACAAAAGACTCACAATCTGATGAATTATGCTCATTGCTAAGCAACATGTCTTCAACCTCTCTTTATCTCACTAACACACAAACCAATTATCTAAAAATCTTCAATTTCTCTCTCTAGAAATTCGAACTGAGTAATCCGGATTGGTTCTCTTCTACGTGATTTGGATTTCAGCTGCTGATTCTGTGGTTTTTGATTATATATGTATCTACTGGCTTCAATTTGAAGCTTGACAAATGAATCTGGGAAGTCAGACGGTAAATCCTTCGTCGATGCAGTGTTCGACTGCGTCTTGGAAGTCTACTGCCGCCGGCGGCGGAGATGTAGTCGCGGACAAGTTTCCGGCCGGTCTCCGTGTTCTTGTGGTGGATGATGATCCGACTTGTTTGTTTATATTGGAGAAGATGTTACGGACTTGTTATTATGAAGGTATATATGAATCTTTTGTGTTTTAGATGTTGTAATCTTTGGATATTGTGAATTTTCTTTTTCTAGAGGAGTTGACTATTTGATTGAGTGATGTTTTCTCTTCTTCATTTCGTTAAGCATGGATTAACTCTTCATCGAACGTTTATTAGGAATCTGTTCATCAGATTTGAGTCTAATTGAAGATATATATAATAGAATTTATCAATTGGATTCTGTGATTCGGATATTGGTTGATTTGAGGCTGAATTGAATAAAATTGGTCCAGGTTTAGTGGTGTTGTAGTATAAATCATATGATTGTTGCGATTTGCAGTTACGAAGTGTAATAGAGCAGAGGTGGCATTGTCTAGACTGCGTGAGAGAAGGAATGGATATGATATTGTTATAAGTGATGTTCACATGCCAGACATGGATGGATTTAAGCTTCTTGAGCACATTGGTTTGGAGATGGATTTGCCTGTTATCAGTAAGTGATTGATTTCTTGATATGAAGTGGCATAACTATTAGTATTTTTCCATGTTTGATTCGAGTTTTCTGTTTCTGTTTTCCAGTGATGTCAGCTGATGATAGTAAAAGTGTGGTAATGAAAGGTGTTACACATGGTGCGTGTGATTATCTGATCAAACCAGTTCGTATAGAGGCATTAAGGAACATATGGCAGCATGTGATTAGGAAGAAAAAGAATGAATGGAGGGAATCAAGGGATTTCGATCAATCGGGAAGTGCTGATGATGGGGATCGGATTGTAAGACAGCCGGAGGAAGCTGATTTTTCATCATCTGCAAATGAAGGGAGTTGGAGAAGTTCGAAAAAGAGGAAGGAAGAGGAAGATGAGGTAGAGGCAGAGGATAGAGACGATTCGTCTACTCTGAAGAAACCACGTGTGGTTTGGTCTGTTGAACTCCATCAGCAGTTTGTGGCTGCTGTCAATCAACTTGGCATAGAAAGTATGAACACTTCTGCCTCTTATCCAAATAGTTTTTTCATGCCTTTGTTTATGTGATTCTGAAACCCTTTTCTTCCTAATGAATACAGAAGCTGTTCCTAAGAAGATTCTGGAATTGATGAACGTTCCAGGTCTCACCAGAGAAAATGTTGCTAGCCACCTTCAGGTATGTTACTTAAATCAAACTATTACCAATTGCCCTTTTACTTGTTCTTTCTTTTTAAGCACTGAAATTTTGATCTGCAGAAATATCGCCTGTATCTTAGAAGGCTAAGTGGAGTTTCACAGCACCAAGGTGGCCTTAGTAACCCATTTATGGGACACCCAGACGGAGGTTTTGGGCAAATATCATCACTCAATGGGCTCGATTTTCAAGCTTTAGCAGCCAGTGGCCAAATCCCTGCTCAAAGTCTAGCTACAATCCAAGCTGCAGCACTTGGCAGATCCATCACTACTAAACCCGCCATATCCATTCCACTTACGGATCAAAGAAACCTCTTTAGCTTCGAAACCTCCAAATTGAGATACAGTGATATCGGGCAACAACTAAGCAGTAATAACAATAACAAGCAAATCAATCTTCTTCATGGGATCCCAACTTCTGTAGAGCCGAAGCAACTTGCAAGTTTACAACAATCTGCACAGAATTTCAGAAACATAAATACACAAGGGAATTCACACAGTAGTAACAATGGGATTTCTGGTTCTGTGGCTCAAGGGATCTTGACGAGATGTAATAATGTCGATAATCTCGACACCAGGGTGACAACGTACAATGCAGTTGTACCACCCCAGGCTAGCTCGGTGGTTGATTTTACTAGTTCCCAAAATCCTGATATTTCGGTTAACAGCTTTTCACATGGAAGTAATATAGTGATGAACTCTAAAGGCATTCTTCAAGAAGAGGTTAACTCGGAAATGAAAAGATCCAGAGGGTTTTCTTCGAATTTCGATATCTTAACCGAATTGCAGCAGCATCATCAACAACAGCAGCATAAATCACATGATAATTGGGAGTTACAAACTGCTGGTGGATTGACATTTGATTCCTCCCAAAACATAAACATATCTTCAGGCCAAGATATTCCATCGTCTAGCCTTGTCCACCAACAAGGATTTGCATACGCTCAAAACGGGGCTCAGAACAGAAATACTTCATCAGTTGGAAAGATGACCTTCTCAATGGAAAATAATAATAATAATAATAACAGGAATGTCATCGGTGGTGCTGCTGTGGTCTCACAACAATTCAACCACTCTATTTACGCTGACAATTTGGTGCGTGCGAAAACAGAGAGGTTTCCAGACATCAGCAATCAAAATGCGTTTTTTCCAGAACAATACACTCAGGAGGATCTCATGAGCGCAATTCTAAAACAGGTAATTGGTCAGTAATATTTCGTAGAAAATGTTTCATTTGGCTTGGCCTATTTTGTGACTAAAAAAAATTCCCCTGTTTGAATTGCAGCAGCAAGAAGGAGTCGGGTTAATGACAAATGAATTCGGGTTTGATGGATATTCCTTGGATAATCTCCCGGTCTAGTAGTACTTACAAACCAAAACGCGATTTCATCATGTACATAGATTCCTGTTAGGAAAAGTACTGCCCCTGGTAACATCAATTTACACTTGTTAAAGCTGTTAATTTTCCTTAGGTACTATGGAAAAAAATTCTTTTGTGCCTATTTTTTTTTTGTGAACTTTTCATTGCCAAAAAAAAACATCTTTTTATGTCGGGTTAGATGGGATGATGATCTGTTACCTTATTTATATTCAATAACACCTCCCACCCCTTTGTTTCTTTTTTGGGGGATTGATCGCCATGTGCAAAATTTTACTTAGATTTGCTCGGTACTACTTCAGTTTTGGAATCGTAATATTTCCTCCTTTCATAACGTTTAGTAAGGTTGTAAAGTTTCAATTATTCGGCTTTGACTGTTGCTATTATTGCACTTTGGAGTTTGTTAGATGAAAGAATTATTTGAAAACGACTTAGGAAAGACATCTGAGCACTTAGTGGTGGGTTAATTGTTGATGTTATTTATTTTATTTAATTTAGACAAATGTGTCAACAATTTACCCATCCAATATTTTGTTAGGATAAATAATTTTGTGGTAACGTGTGTATATTGACTTATAATATAATATAGAACATTTAATGTTGGACGGCACCATATATAATAATTGAGCATTTGGTTGTAAAAGAATGGACAGGTCATAAGAGGAGGATGAGGCATTAATAAATAATAATTGTGATGTTTTATTGAAAAAGGTGGTGAAAGAAAATGACCGAATTGGGTTTAAATAGCTTAAAAATAATTATTCAATCGTATTCATCATTATGGGAGGGCATTGAACAGTCTTTATCACCTTTCTTCATCTTAGCTTATATTTTATTTATTTTGTAGTTAGAGACCAAGATAAAACGAAATTTAAAATTCTTGTTTTTGTTGAGTGAGTCTCTATCAACAAATTTGGAGATAATTAACCATTATTTTGATCATAATTTATTATCTTGTTTAAATAGAGAATAAATAACAAAGTAAATAGAGAAAAAAAAAAAAACAGAAACAAATTTAGACACTTAACAAGAAAAAATTAAAATAAAAAATCAAGATCACAAAAATTATCTAAAAAGAGCAATGAAATTACCCGTCGAGCCTACATTTTTATCGGATCTTAGACAACGTCATTACAATATTATTTATATTTATTTTTTGAAATTTTAAAAATTGAGTAGACCTTTTCCGTATTTTTAATTTAAAATGTTCTTAATTAAAATGTAATACAAGACTTTTGGTTTATCTGAGTTTTTTTTTAAATCAAATAGATTAATTGTAATTAGGATTATGTAATTTGTGATCAAGCTTAAAATCTTAATCTACAACTTCTGTATCAAACTTTTTTATTATAAAATAAAAAATATGATTTACAAAACAATTTGGATTCATAATTTATCCACAAACTAAGTTGGGAAAAGAACAATGATATCAATTATTTTATAGACACGGACCATACTTCTTTTTATCAAAACTAAAGAAAGGAAAAACTACTTTCTAAATAGATTATTTTTCAAATATGGACTAAAAGGTACCCTTATTACTAATTTCTCCTTTATTTTTTTTAAAAGATAAAATTTTATTTCATTCATGTTAGGTTGTCTTTTATATAAACAAGAAAAATGTTCTTGCTATCTTTTTAATATATTTGAAGACAGTTTTGAATTCAAAATAATTATGCAATTGTTTTAAATAAATGTATAGAAAAAAGAGACTTTGTTTTACTTGCTAAACATGTAACAAATGACATTTTATTTTATTTTTCAAATTTGGTGACACTCAATTCAATTATTGAAATTGTAAAAATGGCTAGTTCTTCTAATGCTGTTACCTCCATAAAATTAATAGGATAAAACCCACTAAAAACTCAACCTGTTTTTTTAAAAACTTTTATATTTTTTCTTATTTCCTCTATTTTCAATTCTATTTTTTTTATATTATTTAAAAAATTAAAAGTAAATAAAGAGCGAAAATAAAGTGAAACAAAAATAATAAGTGAAAAAGAAAGAATATAGATGTAGAAGATGTGTCAGGTTCTTAATGGGTAAAATTAATTTTGATCCATTGAACAGATGAATTAAGCCTCTTATTAAACAAAATAAATATTTGTTACCAGTTCAGCAAGAAAAACAAATTTTTTTACTCAATATACAAATTATTATAAGAAACTTGCGGCCAGAGAAAGAGATCAATTTCAAGTGTTCCACCACACAACATGACAAAGTTCAATGACGGTGGATATATATATATATATATATATATATATATATATATATATATATATATATATATATATATATATATATATATATATATATATATATATATTCATAATGAGACGTCACTTTCTCCGTTCTCACAGCATGCTTTCAACTTCGGTAAATGATTTTTGAAATAATATATAAATTATTTAAAAAATGAGAAATGATAGGACAACTAGAATAATGAAAGTAAGACTATTAGAAAAAGAGAAAAAAGAGAAAATAAAAAAATGAAAAAAACCTCTAAATCCATTTCTGGAAGGTTTTCATCTTTCTCTCAACTCTCCGGGGAAAGATTAGCAACTTCCTTCTTAGGCGACTTCCTTCCTTATTCGAAATGAAATGATAAGTAGACGCTTAAATCCTATGTTTGGTTTAGATTCGAAATCATATTTTTGTTCGTTTATATATATATATATTTTGTCGCATTTATCTCGCTGTTAGGTTCTTTAACTTTTCATAAACAAAACACACTTTTTGTAATCGTTTCCAATTCAGCGTCAAACGCGGAAAGATATGTTATTTCTAGATTTTACTATTTTTTTTCCCGTATATTTAGTTGTTATAATCATGTTTGATTATAGTAAATGTTGTTTATGTCGGTGATAGTTAAATTAATATGTATTTAAAGGTCATATTTTGTAAAAATATGAGTAATAAATTGACTTTATAAAAACTATATTTATTTTTAAAAACACAATAATTATATATTTTTTTTAAAAGAGTTATTTATAAGTTTTATTATTTATGCTTTAGATTTAGTTGTTAGAATTGTATTGGATGATAATAGATGGTGTTGATGTTGATAATATATAGTTAAATTAATATGTATTGAAGGTCATGTTCTTGTAAAAACATGGAAAAATGACCATATAAAAACCATGTTTTTGTAAAAACACAATAACAGTTTCATGTTCAGCACCAATGAATCTGCATGTTCAGGCTAATGAACTTCATGTTTAACGCATTTTTCAGTTATAAAACTTAATTTTTTTTCAAAAAAATTTAATGTTCCGCACCAATTAACTCCAATACTCCATGTTCATCGCAATTTTCCAAAAAAATTTATGTTCGGCGTCTATGAACTATATATTAAATTCAGCACCAATGAA
This sequence comes from Impatiens glandulifera, assembly GCF_907164915.1. Classification (NCBI taxonomy): domain Eukaryota; kingdom Viridiplantae; phylum Streptophyta; class Magnoliopsida; order Ericales; family Balsaminaceae; genus Impatiens; species Impatiens glandulifera. Next base: position 12,042,901 of record NC_061862.1, on the reverse strand, counting down.
CTCCATGATCAGCGCATTTTTCTTTTAAAAAAACTTTATTTTTTTTAAAAAATATTTATGCTCAGCGCCTATAAACTGCATATTCAGCGCCAATAAACTATACGTTCAGCTCTAATGAACTCCATGTTTAACGATTTTTTCAGTTAAAAAAATATTTAGTTTTTTTTTTCAAAAAACTTTTATGTTCAACGCATTTTTTAGTTAAAAATACTTATTTTTTTTTAAAAAAAAAATTACGTTCAACACGGTATATTCAACGTCAATAAGCTGCATGTTAAGCTCCAATCAATTCCATGTTTAGCGCTGTTTTGAGTTAAAAAAATTTAACTTTTATAAAAATAAAAATCATGTTCAGCGCAAATGAACTTAATGTTTAGCGTATTTTTTTAGTTAAAAAAAACTTAATTAAAAATAAAATAAAATAAATCATATTTAGCTATAATCAAATTTATAAAAATAATAATTTAAATAAATATATTCGATATAAATAATTAAATTTATAAAAATAATAATTTAAATAAATATATTCGATATAAATAATTAAATTTATAAAATAATAATTTAAATTAATATATTAAAATATAAATAATAAAATTTATAAAATAATAATTTAAATATATAATATAAATTATTAAATTTAAGATATATTTAACAATTAGTTATAAGAGTTAAAATTAAAATAAAATAACAAAGAACTGAGTTATAGTTTGAGAACAAATAAGCAAAATATGTTACAATGAAAAAAAGAATTTAGAATTAGGCAATGGGTTATAAATACGAATCGATATGATCCAACACGATATTTGTACATAACGACACAATACGATATTATCTCACTCGGGTTTTGGGTTGACACGATAAAAGCACGAGACGACATGATCACAACACGATTATGAGTTTATACGATCGTAACACGATTATGAGTTGACTCGGACACAACACGAGTATATACACGATACAAGTATATACATAGTATGAACACGAGTATACACACAAAACAAAATAAACACAATTAGTCATATAACCTAAGCTACTCACATTAATCGTCTCTAAACCTATTACATTTTTATTCAATTAATAAATTATTTAATTTTATAAATGTAATATTTATAATTAAAATTAAACATACTAAAATATAGTATTAAAATAAAATATTAACTTAAATAAAATAAATTAAAATAAAACATAAATTAAAAAATTAATTATATGAATAGAAATGTGGATGTATTAATAATTTTATTTCGATATTACTTTTATTAATTACTTATTATTATTTTTTAATTATTTATAACTTCAATCATTATTAATACATTAAATAATAAATATATGATAATAATTTTAAGAATATAAATATATATATATTAATAATTTCTACCCACCTTTCCTACTTTCCTACTTTCTTTCCCATTTTCTTATTCAAACTATTTATCTTTACATTAACATTATGAAATTACTTCGTCTCTCCCATTCTCCTAATAATTGATCGCATATTTAATTATTTATTATCAGATATTTTAAAAAAAAATTAAAACACTTCAAAATTTTACAAAAAAAACATTAACTAACAAAAAAATAATTTATAAAATAAAAAGATTAAAATAATTTTATTAATTAAACAAAAATCTAATTTATAAAATTAATATTAATTAAAAAAATACAATAATGTATAGTTATAGAAATATATTTTAACCTAAAAAATTTCAAACTACTTTTAATTATATTAAATAAAAAATTAATAATATATAAATTCTAATAATTTTTTCATAAAACAAAGTATCCACTTGCAAGTAATATTAAATTATATATTTGTATATCACTAAATAATTTAAAAAAAAAATTAAATCACTCTAAAATTTTAAAAATTAGACATCTCCAACAACTGAAAACTCATTTTCAAACTCATTTTGGTGTAAATGTTACATTAAACGATAAATTTTTTCCAATCGAAAAACTCATTCTCAAACTCAAAAAAATATTCTTAGACAATCTCTAATGGAACTAGAAATGCATACAAAAAATGGAATTTATCATCCAACCGTACTCCAAACGAAAACCCAAAATGAGATTTCTCATTTCCACTCTCCAAAGCACGCAAATATGCGTTGTTACGGTACAGAACCGTATATATTTTTTTATTTACATTTTAGCCCTTCAAATTTTATTTAATAATTTTATATATTAAACTTATTATATAATTAATTTATATAAGTTATTTATATTTTAATTTATTTATATTTTAATTTGTTTATATGTTTTATTTATTTATATTTTAATTTGTTTATATTTTTATTTTTATCCTATATTTTATATTAAATTTATTTATATAATTATTAATTTAATTCATTTATATAATATTTTTTATATAACATAAATTTATAATAATGTTCCACAATTCTAACATTTGAAAAATTATCTTATTTATTTATTCGAATAATTTTTATTTCAATCTCATATGTATTTTTTTTTTGTGTATTGTAATTTTGTAATTTTTAATGAATTTTTATAATTAATTTATAATTAAGTTTAAAATAATTGAATGTTATTATAATATTGTGTTGTAATTTATAAGTTTGTAAAATATATGGAGTAATATTAAAAGTTATAAAGAATAATATTATAAGAATATTTTTTTGGTTTGAGAATGATTTTTTCGGTTGGAGAAGAATTACTGTTTGACGTGACATTTACACCAAAATAAGTTTGAAAATGGATTTTTCGGTTGAAGATGAGCTTATAATATTTTTCCTTACATCAACTTTTATAACTTTTTAATATCACCCCATATATTTTACAATGTTATAAATTATACTATAAGACCAGCCGCAGCAGGGGAGCATTTGGAGTGTTATTTGGGTGTCAAAAGAGGAGGGTGGGAGGCAGCAGGGGGCAATTTTGGGTGTCAAATTTTGGGTGTCAAAATTTGACATGGGTGTCAAATTTTGTTTGGCCCAATGAGAGGCTGCCATGTGGCAGGATAATATCTACTTTTGATTTTAGTTTTCTTATTTTAAAAATACATTTTAATAATAATTGATCAATAAAAAAAAAATTATATCAATATTTTTTATTTTTCACGATCTATAAATAGAGACTTGGTTTGTGTCATTTGGACACCAAAAAATTTCAGAAATTTTCTACCATATTATCATCCTTGTTTGTATCACCTTTCTTTTAAAATCTTCAAACTCTTTCATCCTTGTTTTGAGTGTTTTTTTTCTTTTTCGTTTTAAATAATATTTGTATGTTTGATTTATCAAGTGATGAATAATATTGTTTGTGGTTAAAAAAAATGAAATTATGTATATGTTTAAATGATGTGGAAGTGAGAGAAAGTGAAAAAGTAATTTTGATACCTTGAATAACACGCTGTTGTATGACATGTTAAAAAGTGGGTGTTAAAAGAGGTGTTAAGCTGACGTGGCAGTGTGTTAAATAAAAAAATTTGACACCCTGCTGTGGGTAGTCTAATATTTTAATATATCCTATTATTAAATATTGATTGTTTTTTCAATAATTTGTAATGTATTTTTTATTTGTGTATTATTTTAGTTTATGAAGTACTCTATATTTTGTGTATTATTATAATGTATTTTATGTATTTTTCCTAATTTTTTTGTTATTGTTTAGTTATTTTTATTAATATTGTTCATTATTATAAATTTATGATATTTACAAAATATTAATAAAAAAATATATGATAAAAACACAAAATTATATATATAAATAAATTATATAAAAAATTAAATATAAAATTTACTTTAAATTAAAAGTTAAAAAATTATATTAAATGTTTGAAATAAATGATATAGAAAGTTAAATATTCAAATTAAAATATTTTTAAACTTTAGTATTATTATAAAATTTTACAAAAGAATTACGTTTGTAAAGGGAAATTTGACGAAATGATACCAAAAACTTAACTATTTAGCTCTTAGGTCACTCTCTAATTTTTATTGAGCTGGTGACCACTTAAAAAATTTTGGACAAAAATACCCCTTTCGCGTAACGCTAAGTCAATTAGCGTTACGCTAAGTGGATTATGTTTTATATAAAAACTCAAATTTTTTCATTTCCTTAATTTCTTTTCTCTCTCTTCTATCTTCTCTTGTTCGACGGTGGCGGCGAAGCGACGGCGAGGGCGCCTACGGAAAACAACATCAAATGAAAGATAAGTAAACTTAACCTAACCTGAATCGATTTTCATCATACACATCCATGTTTCAAACCCAAACTCTAACCCTAAATCGTTTAATCTATTCATATTGGTTAATATTTGTTTATATTTGGTTGATATTGGTTGATATTTGTTGGTATTTGTTGATATTTGTTGATATTGGTTGATATTTGGTTCATTATTCTTCATATTGGTTGATATTTTGGTTCATTATTGTTCATGATGATATTTGCAGCTCATTAGAGTTCCGTTTCAGGGAAGATTCGCGTCTCCCGTCTCGCTAAGCACTTAGCGATTCGTTAAGCACTTAGCGTTACGCAAAGCACTTAACGTTTCGTTAAGCACTTAGCGTAACGCTAAGGCGCGCATATAAAGAGGTTTGACTGGTTATCAAAGAAGAATCTCAAAGCAGGATATTTCTTATGGGCAATGATTGCATATGGATTAGGTATTTGTCACTATCTCTATCATCATACTCACAAATTCACAATCTTGTTGGAAAATTACCAAACATAAAATTAAAAGTGATTTTTCTTCCTTTGGTTATGATCCAGATAGTGTAGTTTTGGTTACTTCATTTGGTTATACTCATTCAGCTTATTTGTACTTTCATAATCAAGATCTTATTGGAAAATTACCAATTATTTTCTCTTATCAAGATCTAAATTATAGTTTTTCCTTTTTTACTTCATTTGATACCTCATAATTCATGGGTTGTTGTTGTCTATGCAGGCACTTTGTTCACATTGGGAAGAAAACGAGGAGATCTCATAATCATGTGGACTAGAGGAGAACTGGAGAGGCCTTGCCCACACCATCAACTTGAAACCTCTCAATAAAGATCATTCCTAACCACGAATGAGAATACTACTACTAGGCTGATGTAACTCTTAGAACATGTTCTCATTATATATACTTATATAGGTAGTTATATAACCTCTGTAATTTTGTGTCCAACAGTGTCCAAATATGCTTCTTTTTAAAAAGATTTTTTCATAAAAACAATGCTAAACACAAAGATTACATCGACTATATCTAGAGTTGTTATTTGTTAATCTGAAAAAAATACTGAATTCCAATCCAGAATGCTACACCAAGACAAGATGCTAGTAAAATAGCAACAAGAAAATTGAAAGTTTTGTTTAGTAATATAACATATATTTAAAAGTTTGGTTTAAAACATCATTAGGAACACTATGAATAAAGTTTGGTTTAAAACATCATTATGATTGTAATGAAAGTATGCAAAGAAAAAACTTTTAACTTGAAACATTGCATATGATCAAAGTAATTGTATCACAATTCACAACCAATTACTACAATTTATATTAACAAGTGCAATAGTTAGTTCCACCCTTTAAATTACTAGCAATATTGATGTCCCTTCACCATCTTAATGATAAAACCTGCCACCTTTCCTTCTGCCATTGCTGTCCAATAATGACCAAAATGCATTTGTGTCTTTAGCATGTGTACTAGGAGCAGCAGCAGCCGATGTTGTAGGTGAAACAACTTCCCATTCTACTCCACGAAGTGCGTTCGATTCCACCTCATTATTTGTCATTTATCGAGGCTTGAAGAGCACTCTAGATATAAGACCCCATAGAAAACAAAGAGAGTGACATATAAGATCTCAAAATGGTTTAGTACATATAACAATCTGAACAAAGATACAATTCAATCATGCAAGAAAGCACAAGATTTCCCTATAAAACATACCACTTGAAGCTTTCCATCTCTCTAAAGAGGAAAGTAAGACATCATCTAAAGCATAAGAAAAAAAACTGGTAAGGTATTAGTTGAAGAAACAATTAAAGGAACCACATTTATTTCATAATCTGGACCTTCCTCAGGTTTCAACTGACACATTAATTGAATAAACAATATTTCAATCCAGACTCTGCTTTTGGCCATAAAAGTCAGCATAAGATTTAGCTAAAACTGCAGATCGGGGTAAATAGATGTGATTGATGATTAAGAAAGAAACGAGAAGGTCTTAGCGAAACGCTAAGGCTTAGCGAAACGCTAAGTCTCATCGTGGTGCAGATGCAGATTCAAAAACAAAAACAGTGATTCGAAAATGCAGATGTGAAGATGATAAACGAACAACAAAAACATGAAGATATGAAACTTGAAGAGAATAAACGTACCAAGTGGGATGCTCGTGCTCGTCGTGGTGCTCGTCGTGGTGCTCATCGTCGCCGCAGAAGCCGCCTCCTATAGAGAGAAGGAGGAGAAGAGGGGAGAAGAGAGAGAAGAAGAAGAAAAGAACCTAAATAAGATGTTCTCTCTTTAACGGCGGCGGCTACGGCGACGACGGAGGCGGCGGGGTGACGGTCGACTTCATACATATACAAATTTATGTTCTTATTTACATGATTTTTATTTCAAACCCTAACCTAAATAAGATGTTCATTTCAAACCTTAACCTAATTCGATTTATGTTCATGTTTCCATGATATTCGTTTTAAACCCTTCGATTTAAACTGTTCTTATTTGGTTCATATTTGTTATTTGGTTCATATGGGTTCATATTTGTGGTTCATATTGGTTCATATATGTCGATGATATTTGCAGATAATCTCGGATCAAATGGGTTCCGTTTCAGGGAAGTTTTGCTAAATTCTTACCGTTTCGCTAATTTTTACCGTTTCGTTAAGTACTTCTGCTAATTTTATAGAACAAAGTATATTCCTCCTGCTAATAATAGTAGCCATATATTCATCCCAGTTGTTTGGTTGGTTGAGATAAACAAATAATTGTTTTCTCGTGGTTGTAGATTTTGATGAAAGGATCTTGAAACAACATCTGAGAGTTATTAACCCCATTCTTTTTGTGCAACTGTCAATTTCAACTGAATTTAATCTACATCACATTTGGCTTGGATTGGCTTATGAGAATGTTACAATTAAGCTTTATTTATATATTAGTCATTGATACATCTAAGAGTTATTATATTAAAGATCTTACCAAGTGACTAGTCCATTGATAAGATTCTTTTTCTTAGCTTAAAATTATTGAACATTTAAGCCAGAGAAAAAGAGTTGTTATGGTTAAAGATCAAAATGGAAATCTCTGCTATGTATGTGTGTATGTAGTATCATCACTATCCTATCCTAACCTAACTAAAAACAAACCATAAATTTTGTATTGAATTTGAAAACCAAACTTAGTAGACACAAATCAGCCAAATACATAAATAAAAGAGACTGGCATATTCAATTTAGTCATTGGCAAAAAGCAATTCAAATTGTTCAAACAAAATGTGAAACCACAAAAATGAAACCTCCACTCCACTCCACTCTAGTACTGGCTTGACTGGTCTGGTCTGGGTTCATCTTCCGGACAATGCTGCACATGAAGACCTCCAATGGGTGCACGTTTGAATCTGTCAAGTTCACCTTCCCCTTTCCAGTTGTCACTCCACTCAAACCCACATGGTAATGCAATTCATCCTCGGAAGCAGCATAAGGGATATCAATATTGTTGCCCAAAATCAAGATTCTGGAACATTTGCCAATGACTCATCCGAGAGCAGGGCATCCAACTCCTTCTTTGACTCTGCAAATCTTTCTTTGTCATATGCATCCACCAGATACACTACAGCATCCACCTGATTCATACATAACCCATATCAATTACATGATCACACTATATCAAGGGTATAAATCAAGATTTAGAAATTGAATTTGACAGTAGTTGCTCTCATTCATGACAGACACCTCTAGTATATCATAAGTTAATGAATTTGAACTGGCCACCTGCACTTCATACAGGTATACTCCATTACAAATGCTTGGACAGGCAAATAGATTGTAGAACTCAGCAATCAGCAGTGACATTAAAGACAGGTTGAACATTGAAAATAATAAGACAAGCATAGTTGTAATTTGAACACAATACTACTACTTTAAAAGGAAATACATTATCAAGTTATGAGTTAATTAAGTCTATAACAGAGTGTTGCTAGTGTTTGGGCTCAACAAATAAATCCTGGAAAGTGCAATAGCAGTGGAAGGCCATGTTTGTAAAATGAAGCCTTAGCTTTCATATGTGGATGTTGGTGGTTTATGTAACACAAATCAATGATGTAGGGTCACGACAATACAAGGAACATAAATAAAACTCGTCAATCCGATGTCATATATGTCTATCTATGCTGATTAACAATCAAAGGAAAGACTTCGGCTGCAATAAAAACATGATTTAGAAACGGGAAATGGATAATCAATATTGTGAAATGAAAAGACTTCGCGAAACGGGAAGTCCTTCACGAAACGGGAAGTAAACCCTAAACTGACAGTGATTCGAAGATGCATAAACCAAACATCAATAAACTTGAAATATCATAGGATAAACGTACCAAGTGGAACAGTGCTCGTGCTCGTCGTGGAGCTCATTGTCGTGGATTTCGCCGTCGCCGCCACCCAGTTTAGAGAGAAGGAGGAGAAGAGCGGGAAGAAAGAGAAGGAGAAGAAAAGAAATAAAAAAAAATAGGCAAGAATATATTAAATATTAAGGATAATCTGGACATTTCACATTTTACCACTTAGCGTTTCGTTACCAGGGTAATTTCGTTAAAAAAAAAAGATCACGAACGCAATAAAAATTATATTTTGCTACCAGGTCAAATAACCCCATCTTTGAAATAATTTCGTCAAATTTCCCGATTTAAATAGAAAGAGTAACTAAAATATCAAAGTTTTTTTTTCTTTGTTATGACAAGGGTGATGCTAATTTTCTCATAGTTTAAGAAAAAAAGAAAAAAAAAGTGGAAAGGTGGATTGTCCCATTATTATATCTTTTTGGCCACTATCCTAATATCATTTACTATGGGGCCATAGGCTGCTAGTAGTTGTAAGTTGTAACTAGGATATGATTGGATTTAAATTTTACTTTTTCCAAGTAAAATTTAAAATAAGTTATAATTAATTAAAAATCTATATTAATTATTATTTATTAAATTGTTCTTAATACACCAGTATTAGGAAAAGTTTGACAATTCAAAACCTGATCTTATTACTAATAAAATAAAATTGAACTTTTATTTTACAGCTTTTTGGGAAAACCGATAATACACCAATGAAATTTTGGATAAAAATTCGACTTAATACAACCCTTAAATCTCATTTTTATAAAAATAAATAAATTAAAGTTGGATTTTTATATATAAACTTATCATCCTACTATTCCTTATTCAATGAACCATCTTATTTACATTATTCATCTAACACAACTTTCCTTCCCCAACTATTATCACAAGTGCAAAAAGTGTTAAAATTATGTATATAATTGTAAAGTGGGAAAGTTTCCCTATTCACAATTTATTTTCTCATGATATTTGTTTTAAGAATGTACCACGATTTTAATCAATTTAATTTAAAATATTTAAAATAAAAATTAAATTTAAGATATTTATTTTTTTAAATAAAATTAATGTGATATAGTTACATTAGTATGTTATATATTTTATGTTGTTAGTTTGAATAAATGTTACCAATTCTATTTTATTGACTTATTTTTAGTATTTGTTTGAACTTTAATCCTAAAAACTAGTCCAATTACACCTCAATTAGAATGTATAAACTCTTTTTGCTAAAAGTATTTGATTTTGCCTTTTCTAATTTGAGAGACTTTCATAGAATGAATTTGATTTTACTTGGTCTTATATTGCAAAAGAATTTGTATATATTTGTTATTGTTCTATGTGAGTTGTCCTATCTATATATATATCTATATATATATATATATCTATATCTATATATATATATATTAATTATTTTTAAAATTATAAATTAAATTATTTATATATTTTTTTAAAAATAGATTGGAGAAATTCAATATTTATTCTCCTTTTTTATAACAATATATTTTAAAATAAAATTTGAGAACATAAAATAAAAAAAGATGGCTACGGCAATTGAAAAGGATTAGGGTCGACTACTCAGCTTTAGAGCAACAAAGTGACTTGCAATACATTTTCAACTTTGAATCTTTTGAACCATAAGAAACAAATTTATAGTTTTTTTTTGTAACAACTAACACATATACTTAACACTGTTTTAACTTAAAGGCACTTTAGTTAGAATTGGATACAATCCAACTCTATATCTTAAAATGTAATTAAGTGAAAAAATTATAATAACTTAATTTGTATTATTTTTGTGATTTTTTTTAATAATACATTGCGATATTGAAAAAACGAGTAGTTTAAGTTGATTATAGTGTTACACATCTAAAGATAGTTTATAAATTCAAGATATATATATATATATATATATATATATATATATATATATATATATATATATCATTTTTATTCTATATTTTTTTAGTTAATTGTTCTAAGTTTTAAGACTGAACTCACAAAATCACAACCCTACCTAATTTGCTTTCACAAATTTTGTTTGTGCGCTGTAGTGTAAGGATCCAGTAACCTATAATTAAACATTATTTGTTTTTGGAAAAATGATTTATTGTTATTTTATTAAAAAAAATTCAAAAAAAAAGAAACAACCACACGAGTTCTTGGATCAAGCTAAACAAATCCAATACTTAATTTTAAAAGAAAACCAGCCAAATGAAACAATCAAGCAATCAATGAGATAACAACTATATGAATAATAGGACAACACAAACATAAATCATAATGTCTATCTTTTACCACGCCTTGAAAGAAGCAATTTAAGTGCCTTCTTCATATGATATTTTTCAATTTTGCATAGAGTCCAATTCTGCTCACACATGGGTATTCTCCTCCACGTCTTCATGAGTGAATTACTATCCATTACAATATCTTTCTCCATACCTCACTGAACTCCAGAGAAGGCTCTCGCATTCCGCTAAACTCAAACATGATAGACAATAGAAGTGATGCAGCACTTGAACACACTCGAGAAGAACCAATCACCCTTTGCTTTGACAATAACAACATCCTTAATATCCTTCTGTGGTGAAAACTATCACCATCAGAACAAAAGCGGAATAATAGCAACCGTGCTGAAATGTAGAACAATGACATAAAAGTAAGAAAGAATGAAATAACGCTACAAGAATCTTACCCAAGTTCAGACCAACAATGTCCTACTTCCTTCTTTTAGAGAATCGATTCAATAGAGTTATAATAGAGATTACAAACTCCAACTCTCTCTGTTTGTTCTAAGTTTTAGTCTCACACAATCTTCTCGTTTACAATGTATATATATAGGCTTTTAGAATTCATAATTATGGTAAAGATCATGTGATATCTTTGACATCTTCACCATGATATAATATCGTGGCGATTTAGTTGATATTTTCATAATAATTCAATTTGTTTCACATCTTTACCATTATGTGATTTCATGCATTTTTGAATCCAACAAATAATCGCACATATCTTCCTTCCTTTTTTATACCTAACATTGAGGCACACTAAATTGGGCTTCAAAACCCTAGACCCAATTTCACAAATTCTCCACCTTGCCTTTATGTCTATTGTCAAACAAATGAGCCTTATCACCAAAACACCCTAAAACTGATCCTCCTACTTCTCCGATTACGTTCCAACCTTTGTGACACGAATCAAGTCGCAACATTTCCGAAACTTTATTTTCGTCACCACCTTCGTGGTCATATCTGCGAGATTTTCATCTGTGTGAACCTTCTCCACAACTACCGCTTTACTCGCCATGACATCTCAAATGTAGTAAAGTTGAACGTTGATGTGCTTTGTGCGATTGTGAAACATCAAGTTCTTGGACAAGTGTATGGAGCTCCAGTTATCGTAAAACAACTCCATTTTATCGTGCTTCACCCCAAATTCACCCACGAGACCCTTCAAATAAAGTGCCTCCTTAACGCCCTCTGTCACAACGATATACTCAGCTTCCGTTGTTTAAAGGGCAACTACGGATTATAACTGTGTCTTCCAACTTATCGAGTATACAAATAGGGTAAACACATATCCCGTTAGGGACCTTCTTCTGTTGTTTAAAGGGCAACTACAGATTATAATTGTGTCTTCCAACTTATCGAGTATACAAATAGGGTAAACAATATCCCGTTAGGGACCTTCTCTTGTCCAAGTGACCTACAAAATCAACATCAACTTACCCTCCCAACTTATCATCACTTACACTTACCCGTTTAAAATAAAGATTGATATCTAAGAATCTCCCAAGGGAACGGAGAACCCACTTTGTTGCCTCCCAATGTTCTTTCCCCGAGTTCGCTATACAGACTACCCTAGACTAACAAATTTGGATATAACATGTTTAAGCATTTTTGAAGGAATTTTAGAGATTATTTTGTAAATCACATTACAATAGGAAATTGGTCTAAAATCTGGAATTTCTCCGGCACAAAGCTTTTGTGAATCAAGTTAAGAATGGTAGCATTCCACTGCTTAAGCAACCTACGACTTTGGAAAAACTCCAACACCCTTCACATATGTCATGACCCATCGTAGCTCAATTCTCCCTAAAGAAGGTAACATTGAATTCATCTGGACTCGGTTTTTATCACCATTTATACTAAACACAACTTGCCTTATGTCAACCACCATAACAATTTCGATCAATATTTGACTATCAATCAACCGTATCCTCTTATCAACAATTTGGTAGAGGATATTCAATTGGCTAGGCTGTTCCTTTCTTGTTCCCATTAATCCCTTAAAAAAATGGTAACACCATCATGAATTTGTTCTTGTCTATGCAATTTTGCCACCATCTCTTTTCAGCTTATAAACGCAGTTTCTCAAGTTTTTAGTTGGGCATTTTTGGAAAAAGAATAATGTATTCTTATCTCCCAGTAATAACTAGTTTTGCCTCGACTTCCACTTAGCGAAACTTTCATCATAAGAGCTCAAGGTCCTGAACTTAGTCAATGCGTAATTTTCCTCATTTCAAACACTAGACAAATCATTTCTATTGAACAAATTCTTTTGGATTTCTTCAAGTTTGGATCTAGCTTTTGCAGTCTTGGTTAATATATTACTGAATATCATTAAATATTATTATATATAAGTCAAATTGTCAAATTAGACCGGTTGAGATTTTAAACCTCCTTTTCACCCTTATAATGAGATTTTATCTTAATATTAATTTATTATCTACGTGATACTTATAAATAAATAAAATATTTATGTCAAAATTTAACTATCGAATTTTAAAGAATTAATTGTTTTGACTACCGAATTTTAAAAAATCAATAGTCAAAACTCTACTTTCGTTAAAATTCAATAGTTAAGTTAGTGATATGTTTACCGCATCACCTTTTATGGATGTCGTGGAGTATGACAGTGACTTGATTGTTGACGACTTTTATTTATTTGTAAATATCACATTAATAATAAGTTAACCGTATTTAAACCAAATTAGTTTAAATAATTATATATATATATATATATATAATATTTTCTAAAAAATAGATAGAGAAGTTACATTTCCACCTTAAAGTGTTAGCCATGGACAGCCTCTTAAAATAAAGTCTATCCCTCTCCTTCTAGGCCTCTCTCTCTCCATCATCATTGTAGTGAGATATTTCAGAGTGAAAATGGAGAAACCCCAGAAACTGAAACTCTTCTATTCTCTTGCATTTCTCTTGGCCTTCCTCCTGCCGCCGACTAAACCATCTCCTACATCCACCACAGCCAACACATGGATCGGTTCAAAATACCAGATCGAATGCACAATGTGCTCAGCCTGCGACGACCCTTGCAACCCCCCTGCTCTCTATTCACCTCCACCTCCACCTCCTCCTCCCTCAAATCCACCCATCAATTATCCCCCACCACCGTCTCCTCCCACCTCCACCGGCAACAAATACTACTCTCCTCCTCCGCCGACGGCCAACTATTACTACTACCCACCACCAAACACCGGCAGCTACTATTACTACCCACCGCCGCCCTACGTTTACTTTCCACGGCCGCCTCCGCCTAACCCAATTGTAGGATACTTCCCCTTCTACTCTCACAACCCTCCTCCACAGTTTACCGCCGCGGCCAGTTTCCATCCACCCTGTTCTCTAATCGTCCAGATCCTTACTCTGTTTCTTGGGTTGATTTTATTCTGTTGAGAAGAGGATCTACAAATCCAAGGAACTGAAAAAAGTACTCTTTTCTAACTCTCTCTCTCTCTCTCTATATATATATTGTTCTTTTGCTCTACCACCACCAATTCGGCTTTCATTTTGTAGGGTCGATCGAATCCTATGTAATTGTAATTGCTATTGTTGTTTCTTGATCCTTTTATTAATAATTTCAAAATATTTGATTAATTTAGTTTGGCGATAAGACTTTCATATGACTTATTGTTTTTCTTTGACTTCTCTCTTTAAGTAGTCACTAAATTATTGAAAATTCAGGTCAAGTAGATAACGGTTGGATCTTACATAGGTTTAGTTCTTGATTTCGAATTTAACTTTGATTGAAGTGGGCATCAATATTTATTTACTAAAGTTGGTTAATTTACAATCTTTAACCCACTTAAATCAAGTTATTTTAATCTTGTTGGAGATTGGAACTGAGAAACAAAACACCACATGTTCTAATTAATATTTGAATGAGTCAACATTGATAAGCAAAATGGAAGCACATAAGAATGTAAAACCAGTAGCAGTTTTACTTTTATCTGTCTTAAACTCACTATATATTTATATACAAAAGAATGGTATATATTTATTTAACATTTTTTTCTTTCTAAAATATATATATTTAAATTATAAATTTTCTCTATCAAACACACACATACAAGTAATGGTGTATGAATCAACTGTGTGAAAGGAAAGGGAGAGATGACAGAATGAGTGTGGGCTATGAGCTGGACACCAATGTATCTATCTATCTATCCTCTCTACCCACAACATTCCAAAACTCACAGCTCCAATTAACCGACTACTTTATAAATTATTAAATAAAAACAAATTCACATATATTTGTTTTAAAAAAAGTTTTTAACAGTTATTATACAAATTAAGTTAGCAGGATCACTTTTTTTCTTTACTTTTAACTGGAGTAAGTTAGCACATTAAACTAGAGTGAGAAAGCATGATCTTTTGGATTGTCTTGTCAATAATATAGTTTACACTGAGTTTGGAATATAATTGATAACTTTGAATTATACATTGGTTATTCCCACAATTAGCTACAGCAACCACTAAATATAAACAAAATATATTGATATCATCTCAACTTACAAACTTTTCACATTCAATCTAATTATAGAAATGATTAGGATAAAAAATTTGGAGAGTAGATAAGAGAGAAAATAATGTTACACAATTCGATTGTCTAAAAAAATATAACATTTTTTTTTTTCTTTTTTTCTTTTTTTTTCACCTCTCTATCCCTATCCCTTTTCTTATTAAATTTATACAAAATATAAATAAATCAATTTATACTTTTATAATTTTCAAAAGTACAAATAACATCACTTTTTACAATAAAAATATAGAGCATTTGTAAGAGAATAATTATATTTTCAAAGTCATTTATATATAATTTTTTTTATTTATCTTATTCAACTTAAAATTTAGCTTAGGTTAATGAGTTATTTGAATTACATTTAAATAATTAATCATTCTTTTCTATACTAATTTTGTTAGTAATTTTTAATGTAAAATAAATTTAGATCTTATTATTTGGTTTAGAACCTATTTGATATTGGTTTTTTATGAAATTTATAGGCATTCTTAACACTAGCATGAATCCCGTGCATTTGCACGGATGAAAATATATATAAAATATTATTTATTTATAAATATTTTAGATAAATTAAGTTTCATTTTAAACTTAATATTAACTTATATTGTATCCCTTCGGCACTCACTTAACCGCTCAATTGACCCTCATCTTGTGACTCATATTTTTTTATATGCAATTTTTATCCCTTCGGCAAATCACTCACCAATCTTAGTCGACCTTAATTGATGACACACCTCTTATATATTGTCAAACTCAACCACTAACCATCCAATTGACCTTAATCTTGTGACTCACACTTTTCATATGACTCCATCCCTCAACAAACCACTCACCAATCTTATTCAACCTTTTTTTACTTCTACTTTAACAAATCAACAACCAATCCCTCACAGACTTCTTATCCAACATCAAACCAACCACTATCCAACATTCATCTCGTGACCTCACACTTTCAAATGCTCGTCAAACCAACCATTAATTTCAACCTCACACTCGACAAACCACCCACCACCCGACCTTCATCTCGTGACCTCACACTTTCAAATGCTCGTTAAACTCAACCACTAACCCTCCAATTTACCATCATCTTGTGACTCACACTTTTTCATATACTTCTCTATCCCCTTGGCAAACCATTCACTGAACCTAATCTTGTGACTCACACTTTTTCATATGCCTCTATACCTCAACAAACCACTCACCAATCTTAGTGAGCCTCTCTTTTACTCTCACTTCAACAAATCAACAACCAATCCTCAAATTGATCACAAACCTCTTATCAACGTCAAACCAACCATTAACCACCATCCGACATTCATCTCGTGACTTCACACTTTCAAATGCTCTTCAAACCAACCATTAATTCAAACCTCACACTCGACAAACTACCCACCACTCGTCCTCAATCTCGTGACCTCACACATTCAAATGATCACCACACTAACCACTAATTCCGACCTCACACTCGACAAACCACCCACCACCCGACCTCTATCTCGTGATCTCAAACTTTCAAATGCTCGTCAAACCAACCACTAATTCCGACGTTACACTCGACAAACCACCCACCACCCGACCTCCATCTCGTGACCTCACACTTTCAAATGCTCTTCAAACCAACCATTAATTCTAAACTCACACTCGACAAACCACCCACCATCCGAGCTTCGTCTCGTGACCTCACACTTTCAAATGCTCGTCAAACCAACCACTAATTCTGACCTCACGCTCGACAAACCAGTCAAGAATACATCGTTGAAAATATAAATTTGCATAGTTTGAGATTCGAAACCTGGTCTTCCAATGAAATGTGAATATTTAAACCGCTAGATTACTTATGATTGTTGAAATAATTTTATTATTTTGTGTATGCATATATATTTTGTATTTAATATTTATTAACAATTAGTTAACCACCACCCGACCTCCATCTCGTGATCTCACACTTTCAAATGCTCGCCAAACCAACCAATAATTCCGACTTCTCGACAAACCACCCACCACACGACCTTCATCTCGTGACCTCACATTTTCAAATGTTCGCGCCAACCCAACCTCTAATTCTGACATCACACTCGACAAATCACCCACCACCCGACCTCTATATCTCGTAACCTCACACTTTCAAATTCTCTTCAAACCAACCATTAATTTCAACCTCACACTTTCAAATGTTTGCCAAACCAACCACTAATTTCGACCTCACAATTTCAAATGCTCGTCATACCAGCCACTAATTCCGATATCATACTCGACAAACTACCGACCACCCAACCTCCATCTCGTAAACTCAGACATTTAAATGCTCGTCAAATCAACCACTAATTCCAACATCACACTTTTAGATGCCTATGATTTGTTTAAAATTGTTTTGGGATTCGAACCCTGGTCTTCCGCATGAAATGTGAACACTTAAACCGCTAAACCACTTATGATTGTTGAAATAATTTTATTATTTTGTGTATGCATATATATTTTGTATTTAATATTTTTTATCAATTAGTTAATTTTTATATCAATTATTATGCATATATATAATATTTTGAAAAAAATATTATATATATATATATGATGAGTGAAAAAATGTATGATAAAAAATAAAATGTATTTATATAAAATTAATGATTAAAACTAATAATATATATATATATATATATATATATAAGGTAACCAATAAATATAAAATTATGAAGGTAGGTGCATTTATAAAAAAAAAAATTGTTTATATTTATATATAAATAAAATAAATATAAAAATTATGAAGTTAGATTCATTTATAACTAATTTTTTTTGGTTTATATCTTGAATTAATATTAATATAGATAATGTTTTAGATAATGTATGATAATGAAATATATATTATACATAATATATATAATAATGGAAAAACAAAATTTAATTAAGAAATAAAGAAGAGGAGAAAGGAGAGAGAAAATATTTGATGATATGAATTATATATGGATTAAGGTGGTGCTTGTTGACTTTAAACATTATTATATATATATATAGATTGTTATTATTAATTATAAAAATAAATATGTTATGTAATATCATATATTTTAATATAACATTATTGATAAAAAAAATATTTTATATTATTAGTGTAAAAAAAATATAAATATTTATATGGTAAGAGAGAGTAAAAAATACATAATAATTAAATTAAGGGAGAGAAATATATATATATTAGGAAAGAGAAAATATTTGATGATGTGAATTATATATTAATGACGTAGATTAATGGTGTGCATGTTGATTTAAACATTATTATATATATATATATATATATATATATATATATATATTTTGTTATTATTAAATATAAAAATAAATATGTTAGGTAATATTATATATTTTAATATAAAATTATTGATAAAAAATATTTTATATTATTAATGCGAAAAAAATATAAATATTTATATGGTAAAAAAGAGTAAAAAATACTTAATAATTAAATTAAGGGAGAGAAATATATATATTAGGAAAGAAATTTATATATATATATATATATATATATATATATATATATATATATATATATATATATATATATATTATTATTATTTGGAGAGAGAAAATAATTAAGATAAATAATTATTAGGAAAGAGAAATTACCTTATTTGTTAATGATTGTAGAGAGAGCGTGTGATACACCTCCAACATTTTAAATTAAGCGTTATTAGATATATATAGATTTGTTTTACAAAGAAAATAATATGAATTCTTTTTGACATATACATTCTCACTCTATGTAAGATTCAAAACTCATGAGATTATTCTATTAGTCTTTAATTCTACTAATATGAAACACTACGTTGTACGGGTAAAATATAAACGAAATTTTTATAAAATATTTAATTTAATAAAAGAGAATATATTTATATGAAGAGAAAATATATAATATATATATATATAATTAGAGAAAAAAATAATTATTATTAATTGTTTCATAATATAAGTAAATTGTATAAAAATAAATAATAAATAAATAATATATAAATAATTGTGAAAAAATTATGTAAGGAAAAATATATTTATATAAAATTAATTATGAAATATATACATGATGTGAGAAAAAAGAATGATTAATTAAAACTGAAAATAATAATAATACAATACAAACCAAAAGGCTTTATTTAATTTAAACTATTGAAAGCAAAATAAAAATTTAAGTTAACACAATATTAAACAAACATTCATAAAAAAAATAAATAAATATATAACTCTATCTTATAATTTAAGATATCCTATATTATAATAATAGTTAATAATGTTTACTAATAAAAAAACAACTTCCATAAAATAAAATGAAATTAAAAAATTGTAAAATAAAAAATAAAAACTAAATTTTTTGTCTTTTTTTCCTATCTCTTCAACAACTTTGTCTGTTGCTCCTCCTTAATAAAATTTAATTAACATATAAAACACATTTCAAAAACTTAAATAAGACATTAAAATAGATAATAAAAAAAACAATTTATTTGATCACAAAAAATTGAAAAAGTACCTCTTTAACAACTTTGTTTGAAATTGATGATCCTCCCTAATAAAATTTAATCAAATATATATAAACTTTTCAAATATCTAAATAAGACATTAAAATAGATTAAAAAAACAATTTATTTGATAAAAAAATTGAATAAATACCTCTTTAACAATTTTGTCTGAAATTGATGCTCCTCCCTTAACAAAATTTAATTTAATATATAAAACACATTTCAAAGTTGAGCATAAGGATATCCAAAATATGTTTACCTGTTGAGTAATGAGTGATTGACTTAGATCAAACACTTTTATAATTGTAAAATTGTGTGATTTTTTCTTGAGGTTGTAATCAGTAATTTTAACTTGGAACACAAGTTTTCGCAATGACATTGATGATAATGGCAATGGTAAATCTTTGTCACAACTCGGATGTAATTGTAACAAATCTGAAACAGTTAGATTAACTAACTTATTTACAACTCTATCAAAAAGCACAAATAGTGCAGCTCCTGACTCGTCACCAACCTCAATCTCTAATTTATATTCTAAAATAGATACAAAATAATTAATGAAAAAACAAAATAGTTATAATTAAATATATGAATATAGTTTGTTAATGATCAAAGAGACAAAAATAAACACATTGGAGTAGGATTTTTTGTAACTTTAACACATGAGTTGTAAAAAAATAAACATCGCCCTCGAGCGTTACTTTTCTGCGACAATCATCACAAGAGTAGTAAAACCAACCATTGTAGTTGCATACATTATTGATTGTCGCTTCAACGGTACGTATACATTCCTGTTAACCAATAAACCAGTAAGATAACTATAAAAATATTGAAATACCAATTTTACCAACCTTGCTTTCCTCATTTGACAATAGGTTGTATAATTCCTCAATTGTGTGTCGATCTTTCATCATCTCATCTTGTAAAGACTTCGAACTTTCAACAATATCATCCAACAAACATACTTGAGATGGATGGACAACAAATCTACAATTAGTTGAGTAAAGGTGACACAAAAATAATAGTCATTAAAACAACAAATATTTAATCAAAGAGTATTGTTTAAAGAAAGACAATATCAACCTTTCTCGCATAGTCACCACCTATGGAATCATTAGATTTTGAAAAACTTGTGTGGCCGTTGTTGAAGAAAGGACATGATGACCTATTGAAAGCACATAAAAATGGTTAACACAAACATATTAAGACATAAACATATTTTTTTTACAATTCATACCTTGGTATAACTTGACAAGAAAGTCGGTCACAACTATTACGATAGGATCTTGGTTGTTAGATCCTTCAACAAATTCAAATTTTTCGGCTATGTTTCCCCATAAAGTTAGATTAATATCTTCTCCACTATAAAATAACACATAGAAAAGGTAAAATTAAAATATTTAATAAATTAAAATATTTAATAGAGTAAAAAAACAAAAAAACTCATTTAACTTATAGATTTATAAATGACCAACCTATCAAATTGAAGGTTTAAACCACGTTTTGCAACTGTGTTATATCCAGTTTTGATAAAAGTCTTAGAGCCCAAACTGATAAGACGAGCTATAATAAATATAACATAAAAAAGAAAAATGTAAGTTAAAAATTAAATGAAAGACAATAGTTAATCAAAAACACTACCTGTTAGTTGTGAGCAATTGTCACTTCTAGAAATAACCTCATTGTAATCAGAAAAATTAAATTTATATCTCGGAATATTTAGAATCTTAGAAAGTAGCTAAACAAAATTTTCAAAGAGTTTGGAACTGGTTTGTACTGAGCGTTTGACTTGACAACTCGAAAATTTTGAAATATGTACATGTTACCCTCCTTTAATAAGTTTCGATGTCTTGGAACAAATTGACGATCGATGCTGACGTGAATAACCGCACCCTATAAATTACATGTTAGTTTGCACTAACATACATTAATATATAACAAAATATTAAACACACTTACCTCCTTGTCTATTAATAAGAAATCAACACTTAGCAATTCATTATTTTTTTTTAGTATTTATTGCATCCCACATGTACATAACTCTTGCAACTAAATGTTTGTAGTTGCCATCCGTAGTCAAATCTAGAATTCCAATCCAATGGAGGCTTGTGTGTCCATTTTCTGATAATTTGATATGAATTGACATTATAATAGTTAGTATAAAATATAAACATAAAAATAAAATTTAAAATAAAAAAAGTAAAAATAAAAAACTTTTAAAATATTTATATGTAAATATAGATTGAATAATAATAAAAAATTAAATAATATAATATATTAAATATGAGAATAAAGACAAATATTATAAAATAATGAGAAATAATAAATATAATATATTTAAAAAAATTCTTTTATGATTATAAATAAATATCGTGTATTAGCTTTTAATAGATTCACCATCTTCTGTAAAAATAGTTATTTATTTTTATGAAAATTTAATATATTATGCAAAACATTTTTTATATAAAAACATTAAGAATATTTAAATGAATAATTAGATTGTTATAATTAACGAAAATATATGTGAAAAAATGACCAAATATTTAAAAATTAGATGTTATGGACATAACAAACACATTTATTATAAAACAAAGTATTTATATATCATATGTTAATAATAATAATAATAAATTATTAATATAATATGAATATATTAAAAATGAGAATAAAGATAAATATTGAAAAATAATGGGAAATAATAAATAATTTATTGAATAATATAATAATATTTCAAAAAAAATTATTTATTTCTTTTGTGATTAAAAATAAATATTATTAAATACATTAAACTTTATCATGTGAAATTGTTTGGAATAGAAAAAAAAATTTATACTCAAAAGATAGAGATCATCTTTTTTCAACTAATAAAACTATATGTATTTAAAAAAATTAAATATATTTAACCTAAAAAATTATTTTTATTTTATTAAATCATAAAATATAGTCATTACTTCTACTTTGACTCAAAAGAAGGATGAATATTATATTGGATAACTTCAACTAAAGTAATTTTAAAAATATTTAGATTGAATAATAATAAAAAGATTATTAATATAATATAAATATATTAAATATGATAAATATTATAAAATAATATGAATAATAAATTAATTAATTAAACGTTATAATAAGTAATAATAATATTTAAAAAAAATTGGAGAATAGAAAAAAAAATATTATGTTAAGAATAAAGAGATTATATGTATTTAAATTTTTTATTTTATTAATTAGTCATAAAATTTAATGAAAAGATAGGACGTTGTTGCAGCGGCCTGAAATGATCAAATTCCTGAAAAAAAAACAATGACAATAGATTGATGAAACATAACATATTACCAATTTAATTATTGAATGAAATAATGATGTTGATAGAGAAATTGATGTTAATATAATTTAATTATTACTCACTTTAACCAAGATGGAATTCAAAAGATAGGACGTTGTTGCAGCGGCCTGAAATGATCAAATTCCTGGAAAAAAAAATAATGAACAATAGATTGGTGAAACATAACATATTACCAATTTAATTATTGAATGAAATAATAATGTTGATAGAGAAATTGATGTTAATATAATTTAATTATTACTCACTTTAACCAAAATAGAATTCAAAAGATAGAATGTTGTTGTAGTTGCTTAAAATGATAAAATTTCTGAAAAAAAAAGCAAAACAGTGAAAGTCGCAAAGGGAGACCGAATAGGCAGAATATCACTCTTCTCTCTTAAATTGAACCTTGTTGATGTAAAATTATTTATAGGAAAACAAATATTTAGATGGAAAAGAAGATGAAAAGTTGGGTTGATTTATTATATTGATTTAATTGCAGTTACACTGTTTATGTTTTTCATAATTATTATTTTTGTGTTAAATTTTATAATTATTATAATATGATAACTGAAAGTTAAGTTTTATATTATAATTAATATAATATAATAACTGAAAGTTAAATTTTATAATTAATATAATATATAATTGAATTTCTTAATTTTATTGTAAGTTTTAATGTTTTATAATTAGTATTTAATGCTAAACATGATAACTACATTTTTTTTTTCCTATTTTATAATTAATATAATGGGATAACGGAAAGTTACATTTTATAATTAATATAATATATATTTGAAATTCTTGATTTTATTGTAGGTTAAGTTTTATATTATAATTAATATAATATGATAACTGAAAGTTAAATTTTATAATTACTATAATATATAATTGAAATTATTAATTTTATTGTAGGTTTTAATATTTTGTAGTTAGTATTTAATGTTAAACATTTTAATTTTTTTTTTCTATTTTATAATTAATATAATGGAATAACTGAAAGTTACATTTTATAATTAATATAATATATATTTGAAATTCTTGATTTTATTGCAGGTTTTAATGTTTTATAATTAGTATTTAATGCTAAACTCAATTAATATAGATAAATATTTGGTTTAATGTGTATATGTAAAATATTAAATTTTAATATATTTTAATAATAATTATAACAATGTTATGGACATAACAAACACATTTATTATAAAAAAAAGTATTTATATATCATATGTTAATAATATTAATAAATTATTAATATAATATGAATATAATAAAAATGAGAATAAAGATAAATATTGAAAAATAATGGGAAATAATAAATAATTAATTGAATGTTATAATAATATTTAAAAAAAAATTATTTATTTCTTTTGTGATTAAAAATAAATATTATTAAATACATTAAACTTTATCATGTGAAATTGTTTGGAATAGAAAAAAAATCTTATACTCAAAAGATAGAGATCATCTTTTTTTCAACTAATAAAACTATATGTATTTAAAAAAATTAAATATATTTAACTTAAAAAATTATTTTTATTTTATTAAATCATAAAATATAGTCATTACTCCTACTTTGACTCAAAAGAAGGATAAATATTATATTGGATAACTTCAACTAAAGTAATTTTAAAAATATTTAGATTGAATAATAATAAAAAAATTATTAATATAATATAAATATATTAAATATGACAAATATTATAAAATAATATGAATAATAAATTAATTAATTAAATGTTATAATAAGTAATAATAATATTTAAAAAAAATTAGAGAATAGAAAAAAAATATTATGCTAAGAATAAAGAGATTATATGTATTTAAATTTTTTATTTTATTAATTAGTCATAAAATTTAATGAAAAGATAGGACGTTGTTGCAGCGGCCTGAAATGATCAAATTCCTAGAAAAAAAACAATGAACAATAGATTGGTGAAACATAACATATTACCAATTTAATTATTGAATGAAATAATGATGTTGACAGAGAAATTGATGTTAATATAATTTAATTATTACTCACTTTAACCAAGATGGAATTCAAAAGATAGGACGTTGTTGCAGCGGCCTGAAATGATCAAATTTCTGGAAAAAAAACAATGAACAATAGATTGGTGAAACATAACATATTATCAATTTAATTATTGAATGAAATAATGATGTTGATTGAGAAATTGATGTTAATATAATTTAATTATTACTCACTTTAACCAAGATGGAATTCAAAAGATAGAATGTTGTTGTAATTGACTAAAATGATAAAATTCCTGGAAAAAAAAAAAGCAAAACAGTGAAAGCCGCAAAAGGAGACCGAATAGGCAGAATATCACCCTTCTCTCTTAAATTGAACCTTGTTGATGTAAAATTATTTATAGGAAAACAAATATTTAGATGGAAAAGAAGATGAAAAGTTGAGTTGATTTATTATATTGATTTAATTGCAGTTACACGATTTATGTTTTTCATAATTATTGTTTTTGTGTTAAATTTTATAATTATTATAATATAATAACTGAAAGTTAAGTTTTATATTACAATTAATATAATATAATAACTGAAAGTTAAATTTTATAATTAATATAATATATAATTGAAATTCTTAATTTTATTGTAAGTTTTAATGATTATAATTAGTATTTAATGCTAAACATGATAATTACATTTTTTTTCCTATTTTATAATTAATATAATGGGATAACAGAAAGTTACATTTTATAATTCATATAATATATATTTGAAATTCTTGATTTTATTGCAGGTTAAGTTTTATATTATAATTAATATAATATGATAACTGAAAGTTAAATTTTATAATTAATATAATATATAATTGAAATTATTAATTTTATTGTAGGTTTTAATATTTTGTAGTTAGTATTTAATGTTAAACATGATAACTTTTTTTTCTATTTTATAATTAATATAATGGAATAACTGAAAGTTACATTTTTTAATTAATATAATATATATTTGAAATTCTTGATTTTATTGCAGGTTTTAATGTTTTATGATTAGTATTTAATGCTAAACTCAATTAATATAGATAAATATTTGGTTTAACGTGTATATGTAAAATATTAAATTTTAATATATTTTAATAATAATTATAACATTAATATATACATACAAATTAAAATTAATTAATATATTTACCGGGAAAGAAAAACAATTCATAAATGAAGAGAGAGAAATATGAAAAAATACCTTTTGATATGAGAATTATTTTGGAGAGAGCGTGAAGTACGCCCTCAACATTTCAAATTAAGCGTTATTAGATATATATAGATTACTAAACAAAATCATATTTAAAATTCTCAAATGATAATTAACTATTTTTATTTAAAGAAAAAATCAACATAAATATTTTTGTAAAAGAATATTAAAGCAATTTTTTAAAAGGTCATATATAATAGAATTCGTTTAGACAAAAATATTACATGAAAGTAAGAAATAAAACAAAACAAAATGTTACACAATAAGTTATCGAGCTCGTAAGCCCTCAAAAAAATGATTAACTCTCTGACGGACTTTAATGGTTTTCCAGAATGAATTTAAAAAAACATCAAAATAATAACATTATGAGCGATACAAATCGAACGACTATGATTATTAAAAGTTCGACGATTTCTCTCCAACCAAATAATACATTAAAAAACAATTATGATGATAGTCCAAATATGTAGGACTGTCATATCAGCTACATCAATTCACATTTCTTAGCAACTACCCAAAGATTCGGGCATCACCTAATAAATCCTAATAATACTCCACAAAAGATTTTAGATACTAGTCACCTCTCAACAATGCAAAAGTAAGTGAGTTGTCGATTAAACATTCTCGTGACACATACAACGACGACTAACCATAACACAACCCTTTTTTCATGCACATGTCATCCGTAAAAATTTCATCGGGAATAACGTTCCATTCAAAGAATGAAATTTTTGACTCCAAAAGTTTCTCCCAACAAAATATATATAAAATAATTTTAACGAACAACTTGTAGCAATGCCTCACATGGAAACTATCTATATCTTGCCAATGCATAACGTCTTGTTTAAACGGGGACACTTGCTTACGTCCTACCAACTCTACATAATGTTTAATCTAATTCGGCTAGCGAAACCAATAGACCGATGATCGATCAAACATGTCATTAACTGTGATATTTATACATATATCAATAAAAGCAAGTTCATGTCGTAATAAACTTTTAACACTACACCAAATGTCGTCCTAAAAACAGATCGAAGAGTCATCCCCACAATAAATTTAAACTACTTAAAAAAAAAAATTCCACCAAAATAAATTCACCTCTCCAAATGTTACCCCCACCGACTAATTAGAAATTTTGATATATAAAGACCCATTTATGATATATTATATTCAAGGGATGTAGCCATATGATGCTAAATATCTATGAAAAAAAATTAAGAATTTAAATTTAATGTCATAGATTTTAATATATATATATATATATATATATATATATATATATATATATATATATATATATATATTTGAAAGGAATTGAAGTAGGATAAAATATATTAATATATCACAGCTATTGTTTAAAAAAAAAATAGGATACATAAAATATTTGATAAGCAATATTTAAACTTAGTATAATGATTATATAAATCCGTCCCTATTAGGACTCATATTTAATAGCCATCAAATTGCAAATCCATTCTTTCATCATTTTTTTTTTAATGTTTATTTAATTTTTGGACGGTTAGAAACATGAATTTTGTTTTAAAC
The DNA here is from genome assembly GCF_907164915.1 of Impatiens glandulifera. Lineage (NCBI taxonomy): Eukaryota > Viridiplantae > Streptophyta > Magnoliopsida > Ericales > Balsaminaceae > Impatiens > Impatiens glandulifera. The sequence continues at coordinate 12,014,954 of NC_061862.1, read as the reverse complement.
AATATATAAGTTTAAATTGAGTTTGGAATATGATTGATAACTATAAATCATACATTTGTTAACCCACAACTAGGTAGTCTATCAGCTACTAAAACTAATTTGTGACAAAAAGAACTATAACGTTACATTTGTAGTGTAGCATTTGGAGAAGAATTTATTATATATGGAAAAAATTTCGTGAGCAATACAATTCATTGTGGGGATAGATCTTTGATCAAATTTTAGAACGACTTTGGTGTGCGTTAAAAGTCTAGTTGCGACGTATTCTGAGTTTGTTTCCATTGCTATATGTAGACATGACAAAGTTAAGGACATATTTGATTCTTGGTCTAGTGGTTTCTGTAATGAAAAGTATCACCCTAAGAATAAAAGAGAAATAATAGCAACCATAGTGAAATGCAGAACAATAGAGTAAAAGTAAGAAATAACGAAATAACGACACAAGAATCTTACCTAGGTTCAGACCAAGAATGTCCTACGTCCTACTTTCGGAGAATCGCATTCAATAGAGTTTTAATAGGGATTATAAACTCTAACTCTCTCTATTTTTCAAGGTTTTAGTCTCCCACGCTCTTCTTGTTTATAATTTATATATATAGACTTTTAGAATTCATAATTTGGATAAAGATCATGTGATATTTTTGAAATCTCCACCATGATATAATCTCGTGACAATTTAATTGACATTTCCATAATAAAACGATTTGATTGACATTTTCACCATTATGTGATTTCATGCCTTTTTTAAATTCAACAAATAATCGCACATAAATTCCATAAATTGGGCCTAAAAAACCTAGACCCAATTCCATAAATTCTCCACATTGCATCTATGTCTATTGTCAAACGAATGAGCCTTATCACCAAGAACATACTAGAACCAATCCTCGTACTTCTCCGATTACATTCCAACCTTTGTGATGTTAATCAAGTCACAACATTTCAGAAACTTGATTTCTATCACCACCTTTGTGGCCATATCTGTGGGATTTTCATCTATGTGAACCTTCTCCACAACTACCGCTTCACTCGCTATGACATCTCGAATGTGGCAATGTCAAATGTTAAAGTGCTCTATGCACTAATGAAAAAATGAGTCTTGGACAAGTGTATGGCGTTTTGGTAATCGTAAAACAACTCCACTTTATCGTGATTCACCCCAAATTCACCCACGAGACCCTTCAACCAAAGTGCCTCCTTGACACCCTCTATCAAAACAATATACTCGGCCTACGTTGTTGAAAGGGCAACTACATATTGTAATTGTGCCTTTCAACTTATCGAGCATCCTAATAGGGTAAACAAATATCTCGTTAGGGGCATTCTCCAAGTGACTTGTAAAATTAGCATCAACATATCCTCTTAACTTATCATCACCTACACCCACCCGTTTAAAACAAAGACCAACATCTAAGGATCCCCCAACGTAACAAAGAACCCACTTCGTCGCCTCCTAATGTTCTTTCCCTGGGTTTACCATAGAGTGACTAACAAGACTAACCACGTGAGCAAGATCGGGTCGCGTACATACCATGACACACAATAGGCTCCCAACTACACTCGCATATGGGGTGTTTGTCATTCTCACAATTTTCTCCTCGATACTCGGTGATATCTTTGAGGAGAGCTTGAAATGAGTGGCTAATGACATTTGAATCTCCTTAGCATTAGACATCCCAAACTTAACAACTAATTTTCAGATATAGTCGTTTTTAGACACGAATAAAGAGCCTTTCTCCTGATCCCGTTCAATCACCATCCCCAAAATTTTCTTTGTCGGTCCCATATCCTTCATCTCGAACTCACCCTTAGCAAACTCTGACCTTACAAATCTCTTCCTTGTTTCCCAATGCGATCAACATATCATCACGTATAATAATAAGAAGACCCCATAACCATCAACCCACTTGATATAAACACAACTATCGAAACTGCTATTCACGAAATCGCTACAAACCATAAACTCATTAAAGCGCAAATACCATTGTCTTGGGAATTATTTCAAACCATAAAGCGAGCGTTTAAGGAGACATACCTTGTCTTCATCACGGGTTTGACAAACCCCTCAAGTTGGGTCATGAAGATCTTCTCCTCCAAGTTTTCATGAAGAAATGTCGTCTTCATGTTCCTTTGCTCGAGCTCCAAGTCAAATTGATTTAATAGAGCAAGCAATACACGAATGGAAGTGTGCTTCACTACTAAGGAGTAGATATCGTTAAAGTCGACCCATTCTCATTGTATGAAGCCATTAGTTACCTGACTCACCTTAAACCTTGGCTTGTTACTACCCTCTACATCTTCTTTGAACTTGAACATTCATTTTGAACCAACCACCCGCTGATTTTTGAGTTTGTCCACCAATTCCCATGTCTCATTTTTGTCAAGCGATGTCATCTCCTTTGCCAAAACAAGTTTCCATTCGATTCTCTCCTTGATCTCCATCGCTTCTCTAAATGATCTCAACTTTGAATCTTGTACCCATTTATCACAAGGAATACAAATGTTACCAAATCAGAGTAGCCAAATCTTTCCAGAGCTCGGGTTGTTCTACAGTCTTTATCTCGTGCTAACTGGTAAGAGATAAGATTCTCTTATGGATCCGTACCTTCTTCCTCTACCTAACCATTTGTTTCATCATCTTTATTAGCCTCCCCGTGTCTACCGATTCTTTAGTAATCCCTCTTAGGAACCCCAACTCAAATTTGGTCCTTTCCTTAGCGAAATTGCCATCTTCGACTGACTATGTTGATCTATATTAGGACTCGGTTTCCCTAAAGACTACTTCACGACTAATGATGCACTTGGTCGTCTCACCGTCCTTGTAAAATAATTTCTAACCCTTTACTCCCTCAGGGTATCCAACGAACATACACTCCTTCTCTCTCGGATCAAGCTTCCCATCTCATTGGTGCATGTAAGCCACACACCCAAATACCTTCAGGTTGTCGAGTTTTGGAGGAGCGCCATTCTAAACTTCTTATGATGTCTTGCATTCTAATGTCGTCGATGGACAACGATTGATAAGAGTAAGCATGAAAATTTGACTTACCCTATTTTCAAACAATATTATTATTTTTAATAATATTTTGAATTTTTATATTCAAAATAACTTAAAGAAGGAATTAAATTCTGAGAGGTGGATACTAACCTTAAGTTCCTGGGTTCGAGCATGTTAGGCGACAAATTATGTGCCTGGTTAAATGGTTAAGTGTGTTTGTGGGCTAAATACTTAATTCGTTATCCCATTTTTTTCCCAAAAAAGGAATTAAATCTTAATTAAGGGTTAATTATTGTGATAATTAAACCCTAATTGAGGAAATTATTCAAAATTTTAAAAATAATTTGAGGATAAAATAGTGTATTTATTTTACCCAAATTAGACCAAAGAAGAGGTTAAAAATATTTAATTGTGATTTAATCATGAGTTATGTTTAATTCATGACTTAAACCAATTAAATAAAATGTCCCAAAATTCCCAGAAATACCAAAAAAATAAATTATGATTCCAAAATATTTTTTGTGAAATTTTTGAAGAAGAAGTGAATTTAAAAGGGATTAAAAATTGATTTTTAATAACCTTTTAAATACAAATAAAATCAGATGATCCCGTGCAGCCGAATTTTTGTTAAAACCTTGCAACAGGATCCTTAACCATTAGGTAAGCACCCAGATCTCATATGACTGCCTAGAATGCACCAGACCCCCGTTACAATGGATCTAGTGTGCAACTACCCGCACCGAATCAAACTAATGGCCAACTAATGCCCGCTAGCCTTCAACGCAGATCGCCAACGAATCTCCAACGAAACCTACGTTCCATCAGCCGAAACAACGTCGTTTCCTTCATCGTCTTTGCTGAACTTGCAACCTCAACGAAATCGCGACTCGCCGACATGCAATCTTACAAAAGCTCTAACTTCCTCCACATGCGATCAAATTCGTTGATTTTTTCAGCCATGTGCTTCTCTCACCGCCGCCTACGTTTCATCCTTATCCTCATGCCTTATCCTGCCTTGGATAAGGCTGACAATTTCTGGATAAAGCTTAAGGGATAAGTTCGTCGGAGGTTAAAATTGTCCTGAATTATCCCTCCTCAACCAACCTTCCCCTAGTATAAATATTCCCCCAATGGTTTAAGACCAAATCATCGAAGAATATCAAACAATTACAACATATACCAGTCGAAATCAAAGTCTGAAATTCCGGCCAAGAAATGGTATTTGTCAAAATCTTCTCTGGCGACTTCACTTCGATCCAAGCTTCTAGATAGCCTCCAACACCTCCCAGGAGTGTTCTCAAAGTGTTGGTATGAATCCAGAAGCTTTGTATTTAGATTTGTAATTGAAAATTTAAATGTTTTTAAATTTTGATTGTTTGATCAAATTTGATATGTTCTAATATTTGATTTTGTGATTTCTTTGTTGAGAATCATTATATATCATGTATGAACTTTATGTTGAAAGAGAATCGATCAAATTATCTTGAATCAAAAATTTTGAAAATTAAAACTTGAAAACTGGATTTTTAAAAATCTCACATTCTTGAGTTTAATTTGATTTTTTGGTTCAATAAGTTGTTTTACATGTTTCTCAACATGTTAGAATGAATCTCAATAAACTGTAACCATGTTTTGATCAAACTGAAATTTTAAAATTCAAGCATAAGAATTTGAATTTTGAAATTTTGTGTTCTTGGTTTAAATTCAGATTTTTTGATCAGATTAGTTTTTATATACATGTTTGTTAACATGTTATGATGAAATTCCAAGCAACTGTTTCATCACCTTGATTATGTTTGATCAAATGTTGTTTTTGAAATTTTTTGAATTTTGATTTAATCTTCAAAAACAGTTTTAATGATGTTATGATGTTCTTGTTTTTAGTTAAGATCAACTATATTCATCATTTTAAAGCTAAATGAACAATTATCAGACCTTGAAATGGCCTAATTTGAAAGATCCCAAAATTTGACCTAGAAATGATATTTTAAAATTGATCCTTGTAAGAACTTCAAAATCGTTATTTATGTTAAGGCTTTTGTTTTTCATGATCATATGAACTTACTTTCACTCTATTTTATTATATACGCTTAGTGTAGCTTACGAATCATGATTTCGATACCAATCAAAAGTTAGGGACTTCTGAAATTTTGGACCAAAATAATAACACTCGGTCCTAAGATTTTAGCCTAGGAACGGTGAACCTCGGTCATGTTCTTTAGTAGAGACCGAGAAAGCGAACCCTAGTCAAAACCTAGGACCGAGAAAACGCATCCAGGATTGAGAATCTTAAGACCGAGTTTTCTAACTTTAGGACTAAGCCTTCACTTAGCATAGGACCAATGTTTCTAACTTTAGGACTAAGCCTTCACTTAGTCTAAGACCGATGTTTCCAACCCTAGGACCGAACCCTAACTTAACCTAGGACCGATAAACCTAACCCTAGACCTATGACCAATAGCTACCTAACCCTATGATCCGAACACCTAGACTGGTTGACTTGACTTGGGACCGAGCCTCCCTAGTCTTCGACCGAGCCTCATGAGCCTAGGACCGAGCTCTCCGGTCCCTTGACCCATGTGCCCGAGCCTTGGTCTGGACCGAGCTTAGATCGGTCAAACCGAACCCAGACCCTAGGACTCCGGTCCTAAGACCTGTTTGGTTCTACTTTTCAAAATCCAAAATTATTTTGTAATTTTGGAACCCGAACCCATTTTCAAATAATCCCGAAAGGTTAGAAAATGATATTTTTTATATTTTCGGGATATTTCCTAAACCAATGTTTTGGATAAGGCCCCGTTTGGAGTTTATTTTTAAATTCTAACATTCTCTTATGATATTTTTCAGGTTTTGTTAGATCTGAATACCAGCACAATAAGTACACACCCCTTTTAAATGATTTTGTACAATTTTTTAAAGCTCATATTTACTTACGACCCATGAACTACTAATTAAAGATAATAAATGTTATAATTGGATTTATAAAAGTCATACTTTGTTTATTTTAAAAAAAAATTTTAAAACGATTTAGGCGGCGCAAAGGACATAGCGCGAAAGTCTTTTTCCGAACGTAAATAGACAACGAACCACCTTTTTTCAGAAACTCTGGCATAAATACGTTTGTACACGTATCATTTTATTGATTTTTATAAAATCTCTTGCCGACTATGATTTTCAAAATCTTTTTAAATTAGTTAGGTTTGATTAATTTAAATATTTATTTTTTTTAATCTACATCAATAATAATTTATTTTTTTCTCTCAGTTAATATTTTTTTTTTTTTGGCTAATTACATGTAAATAAAATATAGTTTGAGAGTAATTAATAACAAATTAAATAATAAAATTATAAATATTTATGTTTTTAAAATATATATTATATTTAATAATATATATATATATATAGTTATGTATTTTAAAATGAGTAATAATAAGGAAACTAAATAAATATATAAATACATATATATTTTTAAAATATATATTATATTTAATAAATATATATATAAATAAAATTTAAATAAATATTTTTTACCATGTTAAATATTAATAGTTTATAATTTAAATTATATTTATTTTATATATTAATAATTATAATTTGAGTTAAATAATAATCTAATAATGAAGAATATATCTTCTAGTTATACTATTTCTGAAGTGATATATATAATGATACATATTGTTGCCATTGTAAATATTTTACTCATGTGTATTACTCTTTCAGATTATAAGTTAGAATCAAATTAAACCAATAATCTGATCTTAACAAGTACATTTTTTTACAATCCAAACAATAAAACAAACAAAAATAGCACAATAGCGTGATAATCGCATTCACATAGATATTCACGGTCTCCAGGGGTCTGTCCTCTTTATTTTTCTTTCTTCTTTTCCTCTACATTCATATTCATCATCATTTGACAAGGAAATCATAGGCGGCGGCGTCGACGACCAATCACAGAGGGGGCCGACATCTTCCAAATAAAACCGACGATGTCGTCCGCCCTCTCTAATAACCAGGCACCGTCGATGTGCAGAGTGGTGGCCGTGGTTCCGCCGCCAAAACCTCGAGGAAAGATGCGAATTGTGACATCATCTTCGACAGGATTTATGTCGCGGTCTCAAATGAATAAAAGAGAGGTGAAAAGGAGGAAGAGAATGGCCAACTATAATTCCTATAGCCTTGAACGCAAAATTAAGGACTCTTTACACGACGGTTTTTGTTGGTTCAAGAACAAATGTTCCTCAATCGTCTATGGTTATTAATCAATTCTTAATTAATAATCATCAGACCGGATGTTGTCTACATCGTCTAACTTTTGTGTCTCGTTTGTTTAGGTTGTTGTTTCTACACAAGACAACATGTCCAAATTTTGCAACAAATCTGTAAATGATAGTTTTTGTCTCTCTTTTTTTTAATAAAATAAATAAATTTATTTAGATCCATAATGCATGTGTTATTTCTAACTAATTATTATGTTTACATTTAAATGACATATCTTCAACATTTTATTTTTATGGTTTTGTTTGGATTGGAATTTTTAAAAAATTTAGAGGGAAAAAAAATAATGATTGTTGATGATTTTGAGGAAGTGATGATTATTTTTTGTAAATTAAAAGACTTAAAAAGTATTAATGTATATAAATAAAATAAAAATAATAATTAAAAATAAATATATTTTAGTATTTTGGTTAATTAAATAAGTGATATAAATTTTAAAAAATAATTAATTAAAAAAATAAATTTATTTAAATTAAAAATAAAATAAAATAACAAGGCCTATGATTTCAAACTCATATAACATAGAGTCAAATCTAGGATTTCATTTCCTCACCCTAACATATTGTTGATTGTATATATATAAAAAATTAATAATGATTTTTTTTAAGATTTTAAAATTTGAATAGTATGAGATTTTTAAAATAATTCCAATCTAATTAAATAATATTTCTTTTTTATTCTTATTTATCACATTGATTAATTTATTAATTAAAATATTTTTTATTTTAATTTTATTATTATATTACTATCTTTTACCATATATATTTTTTTTTTTACTTTTTAAAAAAAATTACCAAATAAATTTTACCAAATAAAATTGTTTTAATAAAACTATACCCATCAGACCTATATAATGTAGCACTAGAGGTTGAACTAACTATGTGAATTTTATTTTTTGAAATAATTTTTTAAGTTTAAAATATATAATATTTTATTGCAATTTATATAATTGTTCTTAGAAATGATTTATTTATTTAAAAAATAATATTAAACAAACTCTTTGTAATATCCTTTTCTAAAAAGTTTATCAAAAGATAAAAACATCCAAATAAAACAAAAAATAAACAACTCATTCAAATAATAACATAAACAAACATGTAATAATTATATATTTTATTAAAATATATTAAATATATAAATTAAATATATAACAATATTAACTCGTATAAAAAATATTTTAATATATATATTAAAATATTAATATAATAAATTATAAATAAAAAATATCCCATAATAATTTATCAATTAACTAATACTATTCGATTCAAAAAAAAATATTTCTCCTTAAATTCTTTTAGGCAATTTTTTAATTAAGGTATTATACTTTAACTGTTCTAAACATTTTGTTTTCAATTGATATCATCATTAATTCATTTAATCTTTCTTGTGACATTGTACTTAGTAAGTAACTTTCAACTTAGAAAACTTATATATGAACGAAGCAGCAACAATAGTAAACGGTAGTAACGTTGATAAACGATCCCTACATTAAATAATTCATCACCATCAATGTCTATTTGTTGGTTGTGTTTCAAAATTTTTCTAATTAAATACAATTATTCAACCATTGCTCTTCATTAACATTATTGCTCAAACCGATTCGAAGAAATGCAAATAAATTTAAAGACATTAAAATAAAACCTCAAAGATGATCTTCATAATTTAAAAAATAATTTTTAATTTCTATAATAGGGTTGGATTTATGATAAAAAAAAATTAAAAATATTATAAATAAAAAAGGTGGGTAAAATATAATTAAGGTTAATGATATAAAAAGGGTTATAATATAGATATATAGAAAATAAAACTAATATTAAGAATAAAAAATGCTATAAAAAATAATAAAACGCTTATCAATTACTATACAGAGAAATTAGTATTTTATAATATAATAGGTAGAGAGGACATAAGCCATAAATGAGAAAAAATTAACATATTATATTAAAATAAAAAAAAAATAAATATGATATTATACGAAAAAAAAAATAAATCTTTTATATATATAATATATAATTAATATTATTATACATCGGGTCTTCTGCAATTAAGGCCGGGGTCTGCTAACATGATTAGAAATGACCGTTCATATATAAGATAATTATAAATAGACCAATTCATGACATATAATTTGATTTTTTATTGTTTATTCAAAAGCATTAGCTAATTTATTGACATATATTAAGCCAATGTTCCACTTTCAGCTTGATCGACAGTTGCTGATTTTGTTGAAGAGTGTGGAGGGTGTTTGCAAACACAAACATAAACAACATCAAAGCAAAGGGCAGTCGGCAGGGCGTCCCTCGCAATATTTAACGCAACCAGTTTCAGTTTTATATGAATGTTCATATATGGCTTTTTACCGGGATTGGTACTCTCATATATGATATCTTGTAAATATGAATAAAATCGTCAAGAACCTCCAAGAATAAAAAGAAAAACTAAACTATTGATGCTTCTTACACAATATAAAAGAGGTTACAATAGTTAAGACGTGATAGACTTTGATATAACTTTAACTTTTAAATTATCTTATAATATTTAAAATCACCATCTAAACTTATTAAATGAAATAACTAATTCTAAAATAAAATATAACTATCTGCATTCAAAATAGATAAGATAATTAGTATTATTAAAATATAAAACTTAATATTATATATATCACAAAACTTTTACCAAAAAATAAATAATCAAAATGACATTTCATAAATTAATTATAATAAGATTATTGAAACAAAACTATAATTAACATATAATATATAAATCTCTGCATTGTATAGGTAGAGAAATACCAGATTCAAATATGAAAATAATAGTCAAGATGGCCATATATATTAATGCCGAGTAATCCTAGTTTATCCATATTTATGAATTTTGCAAGTTGTTGAGTGTATGTATAGACTAGATCTTACTTTTTTTAGTTTAGAGAAAAATAATAAATGAAATTTTAAAATATAAAAATAAGGTAATGTATATATACTTTAATACATTTAACTACATTAATCTTTATACATTTATTTTAATTATTTTTATTTTTATTTAAATTAATTCTTATATTTTTTCTTTTTGAATTTATACCATTTTAAGCACTAAAATTCTAATAGAGCGTCCCGCGTTCGCTATTTACACCCGAAATGGTGTCGTTTTGCCCCTAGGTTGTCTTCTTCCTCATGATGTCGGGCGGATAATCCTTCGCATCCATATTTGATTTTTTTTAAGATGGAATTCGTCTTCGTTCTTAACTATTTGATTCCATTAAAAGGTTAATGACCACCCCTACATCGGTGATCATTTCCCTTATACTAAGAGCATCATCACAACTTATGTCGGGGACTAACCGGAAGAACAACCAAAACAACATCATTACTCTAAGGTCAAGGAGTGTATCCAATCCTTGGTAAGCTTCCAATTTCCCTTATGATTTTTATATTCTAGTTTTGTAAGTTTGGTTGTTGTTTGGTGTTGAATTTTATGATTGGAAAACGATCATAGGATCATTTACAAACTTTCTGTGAAGTTAAAACCGATCAATCGATCTAAAACAAAAACACCCAAATTTGAATTTCAAAAAATTCAAAATCTTTATCAACCTAGAAATTTTCTCAACTTGTTTCTTATAATGTTGAGAACCTATTTGGATCATGTTTGATCCACCCCGATCATGTTTGATAAAATAATATTTTTAAAAATGGAAAATTTTATGTTCTTAAATCGGTCAAAACGAAGAGTTAGTATCTCTGTTTTTGTTCCAATCAATCATATGAAACATAAATGAAGCTATAGACAAACTCTTTACACTTCATTAAATCATTAAAACCCGATTTCTTCATCAAAACTTTTTTGGTTAAATGGAATATCATCTTGATCGAATGACACCTCAAGATGATGTTCATAATCATCCTGTGAGTTTTGTGAAGCTTCCCATTCCCTGGAACATAGGATCTGGGCCTCAATCAAAACTGAAAAACCTGTAGTTTTGATATCTTAATGGACTTAGAGGTCGAACACGACCTAGAGGTCCGACGAGAAATTTCGACCAAGACCGAGAAATTTCAACCAGGACCGAGGATCTTTGATTAGGACCAAGGCATTCGACCGAGAATCCCAAACTATGACCGAGAGGTCCGACTGAGAATTTTCGACATCCAACCGAAGATTTTCGTACCTAGAATCGAGGAGGTCCGACTGAAGATTTTAGCCTTAGGACCGGGAGGCTTTAACATTCTGACTGAAAATCCTTAGCTAGGACCAATAGTCCCCGACCTTAGGATCGAGGGTTTTTAGCCCGCTTGATACAAATCGCACCCAGGGCCGAGGACACCGATCTTATGGTCTATTTGGTTGCATTTTTTAATTTCCAACTTATTTTATAATTTTGGGATCCTAAACCATGTTATAAAAATTCCAAAAATAGAAACTGATTTCAAAATATTTTAATATATTTTTTAAAAATATATTTTGATAATGGCTCGTTTGACATTATTTTTAAATCATAATGCCTTTTAAACTAATATTATTCAGGTACATTCATTTTTAGTCATCATCAACAACATGTACCAACATTTAAATATTATTGTTATAATTTTAAATACACAGAAACTTGTAAATGTCTAGGACCGAAAGAATAATTAGTTAAAATAAAACGTTATATAACAAATTTTCAAAAGTCAAGATTTTATAAAGTATATACTGTTTTTAAAACAGGTACGAAAGATGTAACACGAAGTCATTTGAGTATCACCAAACTATGAACCAAACGAAACTCTGGTAAAAATACGTTTTGTATACGTATACCTTTCAATGATTTTTGAAAATCAATTGGCGATTCTGTTTCAAATAAATAATCTTTTAAGTTAATTAGTTTTAATTAATTTAAACACAACTTTCTAAAAATTAAATTTTAATTTGAGTATTTTAAAATTAAAAGATTATTTAAATTTTAAAATCAAAATTAATATTTTTAATTAATTTCAAAACTATATAATTTTTTTTTAAGTCTTATTACGTGTAAAAAAATTTAACTTCGTCTTTAGATGCATTTTTTTACTCTATTTTCAAATGACGATGTATTTATTATGTTTCATTTCAGAAACGATATCTATACTAAGACGATGACGAGATGGTTATTATACATTCTTCTCCTATGACCTTGAACACAAAATTAAGAACTCTTTACCGATGGTTTTTGTTCATTCAAGAACAAATGTTCCTTCATCGTCCATGGTTTATAATCAGTTTTTTAATAATCCTTTCTATTTATTAATCTTAATTATCTTTTGTGTCTCAGTTATTTAGATTGTTTGTACCCAAGTCAACATGTCCAAATTTGCGACGTCTGACTCTCTTTTTTTTTTTAATAAAATAAATAAACTTCTTTTTGATCCATCATCTATTATTTCTAACTAATTATTATGTTTACCTTTTAAATGATATATCTCGGAATTGGTTAAAAAATGGAGGAAGTAGAACCAATCTTATTCACGTTTTTATTCTTCAACATTTTTTTTATGATCATTACAACACTATACTTTTTTTTTGGATTTTAGGTATGTATATAATCTTGTTTATATAAATATCAAATATTGGGTGAAAAATATGAAAGAGAAATAATATTTAATGAAAATATATTTTTTTTTAAAAGAAAAAAAAGAAAGAAAATATTTAACATTTGAATAATAAATTAACTGATTTAATTATTCATAAAATATGTGTAAGAAGACTAATAAGTTATTTATCTTGTACAATTCGACCTAATATACTGTTGATTGCATATATAAAAAATGATAGTGATTATATTTTTGGTTATAGCATTTTTTGAGATTTTAAAAATAATTTTAACCTAATTAAATATTATTTATTTTTTATTCTAATTTATTACATTACATAATTTATTTAAATATTTAATTAATCAAATCGGACATTATTTAAACAAATTGTTACTTTAGAGTCGCTACCTAATTTTCTCACAAAATTAAGAAACAATATTTTGCGTTTAACAAAACAAAGTCTCATAAAAGAGTATTAAGGAGTTTAATGTTTGGTAGACGTGAGAAAATGACTTTAATGCTACATTAATGTTATGTCTCACGTAAAACTAGGGGCGGAGTCATGCATGGGCTAGGGTGGGCTCCAGCCCCACCTAAATTAAAATTTTAAATAAAATATTTTATATTTATATTTGACATATGGCCCTTAGCCCAGTTGGCTATGTAAAGATGAGGTACAAGTGCTCTATGAACCGTGCAATTAAGGTCACCCATACAAAGGCATCCTTCGAGTGATTTGCACAAATTGTCGAAGACATAATGCTCCATTCTTAGGGGTCTCCCCGCAACGGGAAAGAAAGTGTGCCAAGTCTGCTCTAGGTTGCCTAAAGCGTTGAACATACATATTTAAGACATTACATACCTAGGCGGTCAGGTGATCAAACCCTGTCCTCACCTATATTTATTATATTTTAAATATAATTTATCTATAAACTAATTCATAATTATATTATTTTAAATATAATTTTATTAAATAATTATTATTAATATATTATTTTATACTAACAATATTTATAATAATACATAAATTTTAATTAATATATAAATAAAGTATACAAAATTATATATAAAATAATGTAAATCATATAATAATATTATTTATTTTAAAATTATATTTATATAATAATTATATATTATTTTGTATTTATTTTCAATATAATTAATAAAACAAATATTTATAAGAGTAAAATATAAAAATTAAAATAATAATAGTTTTTTATATTTCTTAATTTTAAACTATTTCAAAATTTTACAAGAAAATATAGATTAATATTAATAAACAAGTTAAAATAGTTACATTGGTTTGATTCGGTATTTAAATAATGAATTTGATATCCTTGTTCAAGAATCTAACAAATCTACTAGAATCTAACAAATCTACTAGAATTGATGTGATGTAAGTTCTCTTAAATTTGATCCATCATTACGTATTTCAATATGAAAATATCCTTTTAATCAAAGGGAATGAAATTAGACGGGCTTATATCAAGATGGGGTCATATCAACCTATTAAGGATGAGTACCCGCCAACCAAATTTGGAAATCAAAATCGACGATTCCAAAATCATTGGTTTAAGAAATTTACTTAGTTAGAATACTCTCCTTTGAAAGATGCTGCTTTTTGTTTCCCATGTTCTTGTTTGAACATAAACAACCCAAAAACCTACATTTAGAATAGATGGATTCAAATATTAAAAGCGAGTTAATGATGAGGATAAATGCTCTTTGTTATGCATATAGAATGTAATATTTCACCACATAATAGGGGAATTGAATATCTTGATAATCTAAGACTATCCTTGTCATATGACAAAGTACTGAATGCATAGTCTTTAGATTGAAAAACAAAATAACAGATTACGGCTTACAAACACTATTGAAATCACTCGGTGGCTCACTTTGCAAGCCTGTGCATTGAGAGAGCATGACGAGTCTCCATCTTCTAATAATCGTGGAAATTTTATGAAAAAAAACGGAGCATAAAAAGTTAAATCTGAGATGCAAGTTGGAGTCAGCCCAGGTAATTTTCATCCTGACTCCGCCCCTACGTAAACAGTCTATACTTCTAATATTTTGACCATTTTTAAAAAATATTAAAACTTATTTTTAATCCGTTTATTATCATTTTTTAAAAGTACTCTAATATTTTAATTATTCAAAAAATATTTCTCTTGTACAAAAGGTTAATTGTACATAAGAAAGTTGATAATGATTTTTTTTCAAGTTATAGAATTAGTTTGAGGTTTTTAAAATAAATTCAATCTAATTAAGTATTATTTATTTTTATTTATCACATTAATTTATTAATTAAAATATATTCTATTATTTTTATAAATTATATTTTTTATTATTATAATAGAGTATTTAAAAAAAATTATACAAAACAAAAATATTAAAATAATTTTAAATAATATATATATATATATATTATTATTTCAATAAAATATACACACTGGGTGAATTTGACTGAATGACACTAAAGATGCTATATTTAAGCATTTGACCAGCACATAAAATTAAAAATTAAATGCGCTGTTGACACCTTTATTTTTTGGACGAAATGAATCGTGAGACGATTTTTTTTTTTGTTTTGCGATTGCCGGTTGCGTTTCGCGAATGCCAGTTGCGTCTCGCGAATGCCGATTTCGTCTCGCGAATGCCTATTGCGTCTCGCGAATGTCAGTTGCGTCTCGCGAATGTGGACGTTTCGCGACAAGGGCAAAATTATCAAAAAAAAAAAAAAGGTGTCACCAACGCATTTAATTTTATGCGCTGGCAAAAAGTCAAATAAAACTATCTTTAAAGCCATGGACATTTATGAAATTGAAATTGTGGAGTTTAATTCTTATTTTTATGTTTGATAAAATATTTAAAATTAAAAATTAAAATTGGTATTAAAATTTCAATAGTATTCCAGCCATACAATTTTATAATTCTAAATTCCAATATTTTATTTGAAATTATAATTTTAATATATATATATATTTTTTTGTATTTTTAACAAAATATTTTATTATTTATTATCCTAAATAATTATTTTTTGAATGTGAGATTATAAAATGGTTTATATATATTTTAATAAGTTCACATTTTGAACGACGTATCTATTTTTTTTATTACGAAGTTAAAATTTTGAATTGATATTTGTGTTTTGAAATTAGAAAGTTAATGTGTCGAACCGTTAATTTAGAAAAATAAAATGTTAAACATATATATTTTTTTAAACAGAACTGGTCCTAAAATAGAATTTTGAAACTAAAATATCTTAATAAGTTATGTATAACTAATATTTTTAATACTGGAATTTTATTACGATTTATAATTTTTTTCAAACAGGACCTGAATTGTAATTTATTGTGAATTATTATGAAATTGGAATTTGAATTTTAAAGTTATTTCTAATTCTAATTTCACTTATCCAAAACATAATCGTATTATATTATTTTAGTTTTAAAATATATAATATTTTAACTTAAAATAAATAAATATAATCTAATATAATTATTACTATAAATGATTTATTTACTTGCTAAAAAAAATTAATTAACAAACTCTTATAACCATCATTTCCGAAAATTGAATGAAAAATCCTTAAAATAGTTCACAAAAGATCAGACATCCAAACAAAATAAAAAATAAACAACTAATTCAAACAATAACACAATTAGTATCATCTAGAAATGACAATTCACACCCCACCAAAATAATATAGTGGTAAAAGTCGGTTTAAGAGACCAAAATATCACGGGTTCGATTACATCTAGAAGCGCTTTGAATTTAAGCGGGAAACAATAACTGTGGGGTGTCAATAAAGGGGTGGGTCGGTACGGTATACCTTAATGTTTTCTCCATACCTTATAATTTACCGAAAATTTCGGAATGCAGAAAATGCATACATTTACCTTACCTTTATTTCGGTATACCTTGATTTCGATATACCTTAATTTCGGTATACAAAAAATTCATACATTTACCTTACTTTGATTTCGGTATATCTTAATTTCGATACAGTATCATTATTATTCCTTTAATATCTAAAAAACATATTAACTTAAAAAAAATCAATTTTATCGATAAAGTAAATATTACATATATTGAATAATATTTCAGTATAATTATATTTTAATATTATTCAAAAAATTATATTTCTATAATTGAATTAATATCAAATCTATTTAATTATTTCTTTATAAGTATCATATATATATATATATTATATATTTTAACTTATAACTACTATTTCGGTATATCTCGATATACCAAATTTTAAAATCTCGTATTTTACCGTACCAATAATTTCGATATCGGTACCATACCTTACCTTTTTTTGATATATTTTAAAAATTGATATTTTTGATATATTGCGGTACGATATTTTCGATATACCTTTAATATCGATAATTTTTTCCACCTTAAGTGTCATGTTAGTTCTCCTTTAATTCCCAAAAAAAACAATATGACTAAGATAATTATAAATAAACTCATTAATGACATATAATTTGATTTTAAACCATTTTTAATATATTTTTTTTATTGAATCTTGAAAAGAATAGCCAATTACAAAAATGAGTTTTTCATATTAAACCAAGCTTCCACTTTCATCTTGAACAGCAATTGCTGATTTTGTCGAAGGGTGTGAACAGAATCAATGCAAATGGCAGGGCGTCCTCCACAATAGGTACGGCAATCAGCATCAGTTACACATGAATTATCTATGGCCTCTACAACAAAATGACAATCATAATAATTATAATGAGGAATATTGAAACAAACTATAATTAACATATAATGATATAAATATCTGACATTGTATAGGTAGAGAAATACCAGATTTAGAGATGAAAAAAATGGTCAAGATGGCCATGTTAATGATCAGTAATCCTAGTTTATTCATATTTAGAATATTGTTTTCTTCAAATGGTTTTGTGAAATTTGCATGTCGTTGAGTGCTATATATAGACTAGATCTTACTTTTATTTTAATTTAGAGAAAAATAATAAATTGATCCTTTAACATATAAAGATAACTATCATTAATTAAAACTATTATTTTGGTTTTATTATCTTCACAATCCTAATCACTTTTCAAATTAACAAAATAAAAAAAAATAATTTTATTTCCATTTAATATAAAAGATATGACTGAATTAAAAAAACATTTAGGTACAAAAGTAATTAATTACTTTTGATAAACAAAACAAATATTAATTAAGTATTTTTAACAAACATTATTGATTTTTTACAAAACAAATTAAAAATTAAAAAAAAACTCATTACACTACAATTTTTTTTAACAAAACTATTTGATTTGAAACAACATTAAATAGGTATTTAATAATTAATTTTTGTAATATTACAGAAATCGAATGCTAATTTGTAATCTATATTTTTAATTTTATTTTTTCAATTATATATGTAATTAAAAATTAGTCATTTTTTTAAATATATATATTAATATTTTAAAACATATTACATTATTTGCATTAAGTTTTTCATTTCTATTATATTCTATTTTACAACTTATTTTTGTTATATTAGTGGCAACATATTTATTAATAGTTTATTTATTCTTTCCAACAGAAATTGAATTAGAATTTTGCTTAGGAAAATGTTTCTTATTTAAAATTATTAATACAATAAACAATATTTAAAATATATATATATATATATATTTTTATTTGTAAACTCCGAAAACCCTTTAGTTCCGTGGCAAGTTCGGCGATTGATAATTTCAAACTTAGTTTGTGTGTCAGAAATCCTTTTACAATAAAATATTATTTTAAAAGATTTCAAATTATCCTGACAACTTTTAAAATTAATTAAATATAATTATTTTGGGCTCAAATTTAAATAATTCGCGGATTTTAAATAATTATATGAAAATTTGATTTTATGAATAATTCGTGTTTTAAACTAATTAAAAATAATTAATTCAAAAGGATTATTCATATGAAGACAAAGCCGTAATTGATGTTTGGAAAATCAATAAAAAGATTTACGTGTACAAACGTATTTTTAGTTAGAGATTCATTTTAGTTCGAGTTGGTGATACTCAAGAAAGGGCTTTCGCACTTCATCTTTCGTACCCGTTTAAAATAGTCCCTACTCTATAAATTTAGATTTTTGAAAATCGGTTGTATAACTTTTTATTTTAACCGATTATTCTTTGGGTCTTATGCATGCGTGTGTTTTAGCGTGATTTAAATCATTGTAACAACAATTACTTAAATATCGGTACCTGTTGCTGATGATGGTTAAGGAGAAATATACCTGAAGAACATCAGTTTTTAAAGACATTAGGGTTTAAACATAAATCCCAAACACGCCTTTATAAAACAAATTGTGGAAACATCCTAAAAATATTTTGAAATCATTTTCTAAATTTTTGGGATTTGTAGAAAATGGTTTAAGGTTTCAAATTACAAAAATAATTTAAATTTTGAAAATTGTAACCAAATAGGCCTTAGAACCGATGTCCTAGGTCCTGAGTTAATTTTATTAGTCGAGAGCTAAAAAGTCCCTAGTCTTGGTCGAGAACCCCATCGATCCCGGGTTTCAAGATTCTCGTTCGGGGTGTTAAGGACTCTCATTCCTTGGCGAGAATTCTCAGTCAGGTGTCGAGATTCTCGGTCGGACGCATTAGTCATGGGTGGAAGTCATTGGTCCTAGGTTCGGGAATTCTCGGTCAGGTGCGAGACTCCTCGGTCCTAGGTCCGACTTCTTGGTCGGATGTAAAATCCTTAATCGAACCTCTCAGTCCTAACTAAAAAGCCTCGATCGAACATGTCAGTCCCATGTTAGATTTCTCGGTCCTTAAGAACATCAAAATTGTAGGTTTTGCAATTTTGATGGAGGCTTGGATTTTTTTATCCAATGGCCTAAGTAGCTTCATAAAACTCTTAAGAACATTTAGAATATCATTTCAATGTATCAATTGACCTGGGTGATTATCAATTCATTCAAAATAGTTTATGACCACAATCGAGTTTTTGGTTTTAAAGTTGTTTTGAAGTATAAGGAGCTTGCCAATAATTTTCTTATACTTTATTGGTACCAAAACATGAGCACTGACTATTCATTTGGATCAATTCAAGAACTCAAAATTTTCAATTATTAAAATTTTTTATTTTGATCAAACATTATCGGAATGGATCAAATATCTAAATAGTTGTCCAACATCATTAGAAACATGTTGGAAAGCTTTTTGGGGTGTGATTCTTGAGGATTAGTGCAAGAACAGATAAAAACGATTTTCAATTTTTCCAAATTTAAATTTGGGTTTTTGTCGTTTTAAATCAATTGATTGTTATTGGTTTTCACAAAAAGCTCATATATGATCTTAGGATCTATTTCCAATCAAAACATTCAAGAATAAGGCAACTTACAAGTTTATAAAAACTGAAATATAAATAATTTAAATTTAAATTTGGAGTATGAATTAAAGGATGATTGGAACATTACCAAAAATTGGAGAACACTCCTTAGACCTTATAGAAGCTTTGACGTTGGATGAAAATCCATATCCTATCTGATGACTTTGGTTTCGGCTGTAGCGATGTTTCTGGATTTTGGATACACCTGATTACTTATTTATTTTTATTTTAAAAACCTTAAAAGTTTGTTTGAAATTGATTTTTTCTTTCACTCTTTTGACTTTAATTTTAATTTTTTTAAATATACAAAATATTAAAATAAATATGAAAAATATTGTCATTTTATTTCATTTTTTTATATTTTAAAGTTAAATAATAATATTTTGAGGATGAATGAGTACCACATTTCATCTTAA
Source organism: Impatiens glandulifera (assembly GCF_907164915.1). Lineage (NCBI taxonomy): Eukaryota > Viridiplantae > Streptophyta > Magnoliopsida > Ericales > Balsaminaceae > Impatiens > Impatiens glandulifera. The sequence continues at coordinate 11,994,344 of NC_061862.1, read as the reverse complement.
ATTATTTATTTTAGTCTCTTAATTTTTCTAAAATTATTTTAAGATAAAATAAATTTAATATTCCTAAATAAACTTTTTTTTATTTGGCTATAATTTTTAATTAATTAAGTATTAATTATCAAAATAATTAATCTAATTAATTGTTTAATTAAATTTTGTCCTTAATTATTTTGATTTTATTTATTTAAAAATAAATTAAAATAATTATTTTAATTTAATAAATTGGGTAGGTAAATTTATAGTGCTTACAATTTCATCCACACTTAATTTATCAATTTAATTTCAACATTATTTACATTAATTTATAAATTAAAAAATTTTAAATTTTATCAATATATTTAGTCAGTCAAATCATAATTGTTTGATATATCTTAGTAATAATTATAGTAATTTGAGATGCAACATAATTTACAATATAAAAAAGTTATATATTTTAACTATTCACAATTAAGTTACCAACTCTTTCCGCAAAATTGTTTAAAATGAATATGTATTTGTAACAATTTATATATTTAATTTACTCTAATATATTTTGTAATATACATCAAATTTATTTTTGAAATTTTAAGAATAACTTTAGCCATTTGTTGTGAAACATTGTTTATCATACATTTAAATTGTATTTTTAGAATTTTGTAATTAGTTTACCCGTTACTACAATATTTTTACAATTAATATGTTTTTTTACGACTCTCTAAAACCATTTAATACAACATAACCAATTTATTTAAAATATACTTTTTAATATATATAAAATTTATTTTCTTAATTTTAGCAATAACTTTAGTCATTTGTTCTACACATAGTTTACAATAAATTTAAATGGTATATTTTAAATTTTTGTAATTGGTTTATATACTGCAACATCTCAAACCATTTAGTACAACATATATAGAATTTATATAAAATATTGTAGGCGTTTAAAATTTTCGCCCATAGATAGATGTGTTTTGAATTTTGAAATATTTGAAACAATTAAATTAAATCAAATAGGACATTATTTAAAAAAATAATTTGTGTCGGACATTATTTAAAAATTAATTTGTGACTTAAGTGTCGTCATATAATTATTCTCACAAAATTAAAAAAAAAAAATAAACATATTTTCGGCGTGTAGAACATTTACGCCTTTAAAAAATATTCATTAGGGTTCAATTCTTGGTTACACGTGAGAAACAAACATTTTATACTTATATTGTGTTTGATAAATCTAAAATTAAGATTTTAAGTATTTAATGACTTAAATATTTAAAGATAAAAAATTGACAAGAGACATAACTAGAGCTTATACATGTTTTTGAGTTGACATTTGTTTATACAAACACATAAGGAGGCACTTTCTTAGGCGGATGGAATCCTCTAAAACATTCTTCTATGCCTATGCCGCGACAGTTATATTCAATTATTGCAAGAGCGGAGCTCTACTAACTGAGTTATATACCCCGAGCCAAGTGAGCATGCATGAAGTATTGACCCAGATTTGGATGCTCAAGTAGAATTTGGCTCAAGGAAGAAGCCCCGGCTAACTCCGTGCCAGCAGCCGCGGTAAGACGGGGGCAAGTGTTCTTCGGAATGACTGGGCGTAAAGGGCACTACGACGGTGAATCGGATTTCAAGTTCAAGTCGCCAAAAACATGTGGAATGCTCTCGAAACCAATTCACTTGAGTGAGACAAAGGAGAGTGTAATTTCGTGTGGAGGGGTGAAATCTGTCGATCTACGAAGAAAGGCCAAAAACGAAGGCAGCTCTCTGGGTCCCTACTGACGCTGAGGTGCGAAAGCATGGAAAGCGAAAGGGAGAAATCCGCGAGTCTAGAAATTCATTTCCGACAATTAAACCTTCTCAAACTGTTTCTTTTTAAGAACCAATATTAATAAAATATATATTTAAACATTATAATATTTAAAACTAATATAAAAAAAATACAAAATTATTATACCCTTATATTAATTATATTAAAATATAATTAATATATAATTTAATAAATTAATTAAAAATAGTTTAAATAATGCTAATATTTTTTTAACTGATATTAATTATAATATATATATATATATATATATATATATATATATATATATATATATATATATATATATATATTGGGTTCAGGGTTTCTATATTAAATTATAAAGAGTTAGCATGACCACTCTACAATAATGACTTTATGTTTCTATTCAAAAAGATTTTGGTGTGAATTAAATTTGTGATTTTTTAGTTTTTTAAATGAATCTTTTCATTTATTCACTCGGTGAATAATATATATATATATATATATATATATATATATATATATATATATTATTTTATTATTATTTTTTTTTGTTAGAATTGAATTTGTGAATTTTTTAATCTTTTAAATGATTTTTTCCACTTAATCACTTATTGAATAATTTTTGGAAAATAAAAATGGACAACTGATTAAATACAATTTATCGTCTGGTCTGACGGGTTCAAAAATTTAAGGTTAGTATTACCTCTTATTACCGTTTC